>NW_006203544.1:1050387-1092972 GCF_000334495.1 Tupaia belangeri chinensis | reverse complement strand
TATATATATATATACACACATATATTACTGAAAAATCACATTGTACCTCCCAAAATACATACAATTATTATTTTACTCTTTTTTAAAAATTTTGATATTTTGGGAGGCCAGAATGTTATGGTGGTGAGGTGCTGAACTCCTTCCTGGTTGACCACATTTCCAGTCTGGACCTGTCACTTTCTCTCTTTTTCTCTCTCATGAATGCACACGGCCTTTAGCAAATTAGAATAATGATAATGTTAAATAAAATAAAATAAATAATTCTTAAAGTCAAATAAAATTTTGATATATTTTAGTTACTAGAGGTATGTGCTCTTGCCAGAGAGAGAGACAGAGAGTGAGAGAGAGAAAGCAATCCATAATAGTGGTAACTCCAAATCCATTCTATTCTATTTCTCCATTCTGTCAGGATTTGGGGCACACACACACACACACACACACACACACACACACACACCCCAGGAAAATTTTTCAAGCTTCTGGGACCAGTACTTGAATCACAGTTGACCGTGTAGGATCCACTTCCCCTATTCACTAGGCAATGGGGCTGGCCTGAAATGTAATATTTTATTTCATAAACCTAAGAGACACACCATAGCTAACAAAAGTTATATAACATTTATTGTGTTAATGTGGGAAGGAGTAAGAGAAGCTATGTGTGTAAAGATAAGATTGATAAGGAATGAGGAGCTTTAATTCAATTGCTATTACAATCATATTAAGATGCTACATTTTCTGAGTAACCTGGGTTATGTGCTACTCGTCTTTATAATTGCAGAGCATGTGTGTAATTGGCACTCGATATGTCACAAATAAATGGAAGTATAAAATAATTAAATGCTTCAGCTACTACTATTCACTAATTGCATGACCTGGAGTAAGGTCATCACCATGAATTGTTTTCATTCATAACATGAAATTAAGATCTATTTCACACGTTTTACATAGTGCATGGCACTCTGTAAGCATGGTTGTCTCTCAGTAAAATTACTTTAAATCAGTAAATCAAACTGAACAGGAACTACATCTTAGAAAATGGTGCCGTGCTATGAAAGAGAGCCATTGTATGTCCCGTATGTCCCCACTTAATATATACCGAGTGTCTGCACCCTAAAAAAAAAAAAAAAAAAAATTGAAACCATAAAAAAAAAAATCGTACCATTGGTGAGCTAACACTCAGATATGTAACTTCTGCTTCTTAGGGCTCTTACGCCCTCCTGAGTGATCTAATTGTTAAAAATATAAATAAAAATTTGACCTTGTTATCAGAAAAAAAAAATAAAGAAACTGGCCCCCATTTTCAGAAATCACCTAAAATATCATATAAAGCTGAACTTTTGAAAGATTAAATAGGAAAAAAGTAGCTAAGGAGCACTATAGAGAAGAACAAATGCATAACTAAACATAGGGTGAGTAATGCAATTTGTTACCCCAAATGGGACACCTTAGAGAATGACACAAGGGACTCTTAAAAAATGTGCTGCAGGACACCAGCAGATGAGTAAGGGTTACATCACTGGACTCCCACAAAGTCAACTGCGGTGCAAGTGCCGGACGCTGGGGCTTAAAACTCACACCAAGTGCATGTGCCTGTGGGCCCAAAGTTCTGAGAAGAGGATGAAGGAGAAGGGCTTGTAGTGTGGCCATCTCCCCTGGGGGGGGTGGTTTCTCACTTTTCGTCTCTCTGTCTCTGTCTCTCTTGTGAGCACAAATGCCCTATAGTAAAAAATCTATCTCAAAATAAATAAATACATAAATAAATAAATGTGCTGGCAGTAGTAGACTAAATCAAAAGTGTTCCCAGTAAACCTAAATTCAACTCATTCAATGCCACTAGTTTGTGCATGTCTGAGTACTGTTTACTGAGTCATAAATAAAATCCATATACATCTTTCACAAGAAAAAGGTTCATTTCCTGCTCTCTCCAAAATTCTGTGCAACTCAGGTCTTTTTTGTGACAAGTTGTGAAAAAATTGCTATAGAATATTATTCAGTCATTAAAAACAAAGAGATCCTCACATTTAATACAAAGTGGATGAATATGGAAGACTTAATGGTAAGTGAAGCAAACCAGATGATGAAAGACAGACTTTGTACGTCCCTGCTCAGTATTTACCAAAGGTCTGCATGCCATAGCAGAAACTGAAAGATTGGAAGGTATTAGGTATTATAGCAGGGAGGGCAACTGTGGATTGTAGAGATAGTTGAGGAGTTATTGGGGATGGGCAATAGGGGGGAGAGAAGAGAACAGAGGGAAAAAATATGTTTAATTGACCCAAAAATGAAAAGTTATTGGCTTATAATAATGCATAGGATAGGGAACCAGCAGTTAGCGTAATGGCTATGTCGCTGGACTCCCATGTGGTCGACCGTGGTTTGTGTCCCGGACCCGGTGGCTTAAAAAACTCACGCCGGGCGCGTGTGCATGCGTGCCCAAGATCCCGAGAGGAGAATGGAGGAGAAGGGATTGCGGCGTGACCATTCCCCTGGGGGGTGATTTCTCGCTTTCTGTCTCTATGTCTCTCTCTGTCTGTCTGGCGAGAGCACGCGCCCTACAGTGAAAATCTCTCAAAAAATAAATAAATAAATAAATAAAAATGCATAGGATAATGTCTTTGTCTTGATAGATATACACTGTTTCTGTGCTGGGAAAAAAACAAAACAAAACATGTTTTGTACACTGTAAAGCTATATGGTGATTAAATGTAAATAAATAAAATTTAAAAAATTAAAAATTAAAATCAACCATGTATCTAATCTAGGAGGAAATAAGCAATATGAATGAATAAATATGTCAATTAAGTAGCTTAGAAATATAGAAATTATCAAGTATATATTAAATTTAATATATTAGGATCAGTACATTTTATTAAATTCCCAATGCATTATAGGTTGCAAATAATGATTAATACTTGTTCAATTATATTTAGAGCTAAAATATTCTAAGTTCATCTAATGTGCTTTTTCCAGACATGCGCATCACTTAATACACATTTTAAAAATAATTTCTGTAACTATATAATTATAATTCACTTATTAAATAAAGAAAAGTAACATGCATAGTTTGTTAAGATGGTATAATTAAAAGTGGTATTTATTTTTATCTTATGCCATGGCCAAAATAGCCAATCTGTTTTCCTCTGAAAATATATTATCCATCTATTTTATTCTTCATAGACAAACTGAAAAAAGATAATTTTTTTCTTTTTTTTTAATTGATACTTACCATGTCTATAGTACTCTGGGCTTACTGTTTTCTAGTTTCTAATTATCTTTTATAATTTGTTCCTATGTATTTTTATAGAACTCTCAATTTTCCCTCTTACCAAATATAACTAAGTAATTACAAGGCAAAGTACAGCTTTGTAACAAGATAATTTAACAAAATTAGAAACCTTGGAAAGTTAAACACTAAACAGTTAAAGAAAATGACTACATTAGCATGAATATAACAATTTTCTGTGATGACAAATCAATCAGTAAGAAAAATAAACAGACAAAAACTAACTCAAGAATAAAAACAATAAAGCTTCCAAATATTTATTTCGAAACAAATCAGAATCTTTATGGACATTTCATGTGTTAGCTCTTAGAGTTTTAATTAGACAGGATATGTAATGAACTCGCCATTATAGTCAAGTTTCTGAAAAATAAAATCTGTCTCCAAGTATTAAATTCTCTAAGCAAATGAAGCAGTCTCAACACTTGTAATAGGCTTGTTTTGCGAATGTGCTCTTAACAATCTTTCAAATCTTCACATCAACAATTAAAATTATTTAAATACATGGAATAATATAGAAGCTACTTAATCATAGCTTATAATTATGTGCTGTCAGGCAAATAAAATAAACCTATTTTTCAAATATTTATTTATCTTTATTATTATTTTTTAATTTATCCAGACAGAGACAGAGAGAGAGAGAAAAAAAAAAGGGAAAGCAAAAAGCAAGCCACTAGATCTAGGACTTAAACAGCAGCTGGCCATGAGGGATTCCAGTGCACTTAACCACCACACCACCTGCCGGCCCCAATAAAGCTATTTTTCTTGGGAAGCAATACCAGGGCTACACACTTTAGTCTCTCAAGAAATCTAATACTATGCCTGGCACAATGCAGGAATTTAATTAAGAAGTCTTAATTCTCATGTAAGTGAACCAAAAGTGGTTTTATTGGAATTCCTCTTATTATGTATTATTAAAAAATATTTTTAATTTGTAAAATAACACAAATCTTGAAACAATTAGTGTGTCATTAGTTGTTTCCAAGAAAACTAATCTTCCATGCAAGGGTTTAAGCGAAACATGCTCCAGATGGTAATACCTTTTAAGAGGCTAAGTTTTGTGGATTGTGACTGATGGCTCAAGTCAATTCCACAGGGATCTCTGAGGCTGGAATGGCCCTTCATACTCCCTAAGGAGGGATGCTAACTTTGGCAAGGAAGCTCCCTTTAGGCTAGATAAATTCTCAGGTGTGATTCCTTAGCAGCCTACATGTTAGAGAACTGAGAGTAAACTCCTAGGTCTTGAAATCGGTATCTGTGTGGAGCACCAGTTCTCTCCAATTTTCTAATTGCCCTGAATGACTAGCTGCACATTCACCAATATCCATGAATCTGTATATGTTCTTATGTCAAAATCCATATATTTTTCTACAAATTCTATGACCAGTTGGACTCTGAAATTTTTCCTTTGTGAAATATTTTCCTCTAATGACTATTTCAAGCCTATTTTGAGTCAGATTCAGTATAGCCCTCAAAGAACCAAGTTTGGCATTTTCCCCCTCCATCATTTGGTTATAAAGGAAACCTTCCATGTGGCCATAGATGTGATCTATAAGTGAGTTGCAGTGTGATGTATGATCTGGGAATCTTGGTCAGTGTGCACACAGTTTATGGATGCCTTCTGGCCCTTCTCTGGCTTAATTCCAAATGAACCACTTCATTCTCAATATATATTGCTGCTGGACTCACTGAACTTTACCTGTTTTATAATATAATAAAACCAAGTTACAACAGACAATTGTGATTGGTATGTTAGGATTAGAGAGCTCTTTGCTACCAGTTTTTACCAGTATGGTAAGAACTGTTTATGGAAATAAGTGTAATTTCCTTCTTTAAATTGCAAAGCTTTATTCAGAGCACATTGGGATTTGCTAGAAAGTCTACAGTTATAAGCACCTGGGACTACAGTATCAGTCATTCTGTATGCTTGGCAAACGAGAGACTGGTTGGACTTCATCCCTTGATTCTTACAGAGCACTGGGGTCTTAGTAATTTCGCCAATGTCAGAAACACTAAGCACCAACATTTGCATAAATTTTGCTGAACTGAGAACTCAGTTTCATGGATATGATGAGAATCTTTAGAATTCAACATTTTATAATGGTTAATTTCATTTCAGGGTTGGCCTATCAGGAAGTAAAAGGACAAAAGTAGAGACACATCTGTTTGGTTATCATCTTTCCATTTATTTTAATCTTTGCACTTATTTTAATAAATTTTGGTAATTAAATATTAATTTAAGATATAATAATTGTTAATAACACTATTCTAGGTTAATGTTAAAAAATGCCAATGCTATATTTCACATGTCAAATCTCAAACATAGCTATCATATTTCTATACATTTTAATCTCAACATAAATTCAATTATTTTTTCTAAATTAATTTGAGTTGGTTTAAATAAATGACTTTAATGAGTTAAATAAACAAAAAAGTGCAATTGTAGGAGGTACATACTTTTTTACAAATATAATTTAGCTGAAATACTGATCACTGATTAAGCGGATTATGCTTACAAGGGTACATTGAAGTTGTTTAGTGCTTAAGTGGTTAACATTTACATAAATATGAAACATAAGACAAATTCATGTTGAAAAACTTCCAAATATTTGGTAGTAGATTCCCTCTAAGGGAAGAATTGTTTTTATTTAGTGTGCTTTAGATGTGACTTCAGATGTGGAAACACAGATATATGTTGGTTTGCATAAAATTAACATGGATTTTAAGCATTAGATCAACATTGAACACTAAATTTTAGATGATAAAAGACTTTGAAGAAAGTCACCTAAGAAACCTCAGGGATTGGAGTGGCTGAAGATCTGAGAATTCAAGACTAGATTTAACTAACATTTCAAAGTTAGGTTCATTTTGGCATTACAACACAGTAAAATCCTCTGAACTAAGCCCCTTTTCATATAAACTCCTTCCATTTTCCTAATCTTTAAATAGAAATATTTTTCCCAAATGGATTTAAGTGATTCAAGTTGAGTCCATGAAAATATCAAGGTAGGGTTCCATCTGTAGTCACTGAGGATTTAAAAAAAAAAGAAAAGGAAATGTTAAGAACTTGCTTTGAATTATGATGACTCATTAAAAATGACTTATGGCAATTAAAATATAGAAAATATGGATCAGATGAATTTCTGAAGGAGATATGAATAACTGAGAGAGGACACAAGTTGAGAGATACTCTACAGTGAAAACAAAATTCAGGAAGAGGTACAAAATATCCTGCACATTGAGGAAAATTCTTAGTGGAATCTGAGGATAAGTTAATATTTTTGTCACAACACACACGTGCATTATAATTTCAATCATGACTCCTCTTAATAAGAGATATAAGTAAAAATTTTTAAAGTCTGTCCTGCTAACATAGGATCATATCATTACATTAAACTTACATTTTGAAACACTTTTAAAAATCACCAGTAAACGACAACTAAGGGGAAAAGATTCTTCTAAAAACATATTATAGAAAGAATTTCATGAAATTAAATGTTAAACCAACCAATCTCAAAGAAAATTAAAACATGTAAAACTATAGCAAGTTATGTTGTGATTGACTCTTCTATGAATTCCTCAAATCATTGAAAATTAAAGATGTAAGTTATGTCAGATATAAATTCTTGCAATATCCTCACTTCACATGTGGAGAGACGTTCAACTTATAATGACATGGATAGTTGATGCTCAAATCCCAAATCTCCTAACTTCCAGATTACTCATTGGATTGTACCTTAGAGGATAACAATGGTTTAAGAAAATAAGTTTATGTTTTCCCCTTCTCTTGAGGGATTATAAGGGAGAACAGAGAGCTAGAGATACACTCCCTTTGCCATAATGAAAACCAATTTAGGATTTAGAGTAGCTGAGGCTATATGATATATGCAGAATTGATACCTATTGTTCACATTGCAGACATTGATATGCATTAATTCACTTTTGTTTATATCAATTAATCCCTTTTTAATAGAATAGAGTTTATATTTTCTATCCAAATCAGATTTAATTGAAATCTTTTGTGAATGACTGAATGCTTTCATATTCCTTAACTCTTGTAATCCTAATTCTTGCTGTTTCTGTCTGTCTCTTTTTCTCTCTCTACACTCACCCACATGCACATATCCACACACATAGATATACATATACTAACATGAGTTAGTGTGCTGACACAAGTCTGCTTTTTGTTTTGTTTTGTTTTTCTCTAAGCCTCACATTGTTGCTTTACTCTATCATATTGTTTCCAAGTGGCCATGCTGCCTGGTGTATTTCCATAAATTTTCTGGTAATAAATCAATGAACTTACTGTTTGGGATCATATAGGTTCTTATGTTATAAGAGAGAATAGAGACTTAATATTATGTAGTCATCTTTAGTAATTGAGTCATGTGAGTGTGTGTGGGCAGCTACCTTGTGCTTTTTGACTACTCCTTACTCTGTCTTGAAACATTAAATATAAAGCTATAGTTAGCCAGCCTTGAGACAGGTTACCTGACTTATTAACTACCTGTGTGAACTAGGTTAAGTAACTTAACCTCATGACTAATTTCATTGGTTGGCAAATGAGGATAATACTGATATTTACCTCATAGAATTAGTATGTCTTCATCATTTCAGAACAGTATGGAACACATATTCAGTGCTATATAAAGTAGTAGTTATAATTTTGACCTTTTCTCTCCCTCTTGTTCTATTTCTCTTTCTCTGACTTTGTCTTTCCCTTTTATACATATATACAAGGAAAGGCCAGTGGCCAGTTTTTTAGGTCCATCATAGAAAAATAATTTCATGTAAAAAACTAAAGTTGGTTGGGAGTACATTTGCCTAAAAATTGCCTTCTTCTAATAGTGCCACCTCCTGGAATGATGTAGGTAATTGTGAACTAATTAAATAGTAAATGATCATTTTAGACACATTTTGACAAAATTTAATATCTTAAATTATTCCTTGAGTTTTGTAGGTAAACAAAAACACCAGAAAACTTGGGGAATGTTAGAAACATGCATAAAACCCTAATAGCAGATAAGTATTTAGTACTAACCAAGTACTCCAAACCACATTTAGTTTAAAATCATTTAATTTAATTTAGAGACATTAGCAAACTCCCTGATACATAGAGATTACTGTTTAAATTCTGGTACCTTTAGCTAGAGAAGCAAGAATAAAGCAACACTATTTATTCTGTGCTTCATGATAATGGGATAGTTTCACAGGAAGTGAAAATAAAATATATGTCTTTCTCTTTTTACTTTAGGAGAAAATGTTAGAACAAATGTTCATGGACGAAGGAGAGTTTATTTATTCCTGAAGGATAAATAGTTCAAGCAGCTCAGGCCAAAATCTTGACAATTTGTCTACTAAGTCACCTACCTGTCACATGTGAAGAAATTGTTTTTTTTTTGTTTTTTGTTTTTGTTTTTTTTTTAGAATTTACCATAGCCAGGGAAGTTTTATTCAAAAGTCAGACCAAATCTATGCACAGAAAACAATTTGTCAAGTTATATTCAGAAGTATGAGCTCTGAACATATGGAGTACTGTCAGACATTAAAGAGAAATGAGACTGGCATGTTTCTGCAGAAATGTTGTACTGGTAGAAGGAGCTAGTTGTCTTTGCATTCCTCAAGAAAAAAAAATTAAATACCTGTAGCAAGAATTAAATATAATGGTCAACTTCTAGTGTACACTTGGACATCTTTGAAGTGTTGACTTTGTGCTTTTACACAATATTTATTTTTCTTTTTGCTGTAGGTATGTGCACTTGTCAGAGAGAGACAGAGAGGAGATAGCACTCCCCTGGGAATGGGGTGTGGGAATGGTCACCCTGCAATGTATTCTTTTCCACTTCTCCCTTCTTTCAGGACTTTGGGCATATAAGCACCTGCAACCAGAGTGTTTCTGAAGCCATCGGGTCTGACTTGAACCATGCAGGTCACCATATTGTGTCTGACTGCCTTAATCACCAGGCCATGGAGCTGGCTGCACAGTATTTTCTACGTTAAAATAGCATACATGTTGTTTTCAAATCAAACTGTCTACTAAAATGTCACCTTCATAAGAGCTTGAACTTAAAATGTAATTATAACATTTACTCGATAATCTATCTCAGTGTACATGTAATGCATTTACTTATCTTTAGCTATAGATTGTACTTAAAGTTACTGTGTCATTTATTTTCAGGATTTGCCATGAACAGGAAAAAGTAACTATATTTCAACATAAAGATTTCAAAAGTGACATCAATTACTTATCTAATGTAAAATTTGTATATGCTGCCTAAATAGTATCAGTTTAAGAATATAAAAAGGTATCATTTATACTACTTATAGCAATCATACTTAATATTTTAATATGGTTGATAGAGAGCTGAAATCCAGTCAGATGTTATGCATTTACACATTCAAACACTAAGTTTTATATATTTTTATTTCTTCCTTTCTTTATTTTTGGAGAGGTTTTTTGCTATAGAGTGCCTGCACTTGCCAGAGAGACAGACAGGCAGAGAAAGAGAAAGTGAGAAATCAGTCCCCAGGAAGGATGGCCATGCCATAATCCCTTCTCCTCCATTTGCCTCTCAGGATTTTCAGCACACATACACACACCTGGCATGAGTTTCAGCCCACTATGTCTGGGACTCAAACCATGTCAACTATGTGGGAGTCCAGTGCCTTAACCACTATACCACCTGTTGACCCTCAATATACATTATTAATGTAAAATTCTATTTTTATTGTTTTAAGTTTATTGTTTTATTTGTTCCATGAAAGAATGAGTGGGACAGGCACCTGCAACAGGGTCTTCTTACCAGGATTTCTCCCTGCCCTTCATGGTTAACAGTCAGCCCAGACTAGAGGCATGTGTATGTTGGCATGCTTACGTGAGTCCTGGGATGGGGGTCCCATTGCATTACCACTGCAACACAACTTGGCCCCAAGTTTTATTTTTAAATATGTCAATCCTTGTGAACCTTAATTTCCACACCTAGGGACTAATACTATTAAAATATCATGGGTGTGTATTTTGTGATATAAAGCTCATGTTAATGTGAGTCTAACAATACACTAAACATAGTCTTGTTGTCTTGATTGGGTTTGGACATGAGAGTAACATATCCAAGACCAGAGAGCCCATGGTAGGGCCAGGATACTCACCCAGCATTCTATGTGCAGATAGCATACTCTTACAAATGGAAGGTCCTACCAGTATTGAATTGATTATACTAACTCATGACCTTTGAATTTTACTCCTCCTTACATATATATTTTCTTTCTTTCTTTTTTGACAGATATTTTTTGCTTTAAGGCATATGTGCTCACCAGAGAAACAGAGAGAGATGAAGAGAGAGAAAATAAGAAACCACACTCCCCACCCCAGGAGGATGGCCACATAGCAACCCATTCTCCTTTCAGGATTTTGGGCATACACACAACACAGTTTGGTTTGAGTTTTAAGAAGCCAGGTCTGAGACTCAAGCTGTGGCCAGCTACATGGGAGTCCAGTGATATGACCAATTACAACATCTGCTGTTCTCTTCTTTTCTAAGTTCTAAAGCTTGTTATCTAAGTTTCCCTTAATAAATAAAAAAAAATGTCAAGGAAAAGTATTAATTAATATGCAATGATCAATTAACTCTATTAATGCTGGGCACTAAATCTATTTAAACACATATCTGATTTGAATTTTGTAAAATTATAACCTTAGTTAGAGTCAAAGTCATATAAAAGTTATCAAAGTAGTCATTTTTTAAAATAATTACTTTATTTAACTTTATTTACTTATTTTAATTTGACCAGAGAGGGACAGATAGAGACAGAGAGAGAGAGTGAAAGTGAGAAGGCAAGCTAACAGGTCTGGGACTTGACCACAGTTGGCCATGTGGGAGTCTAGAGTCCCTACCCACCACGCCATTTGCCAGCCTCCAAAGTAGTCATTTTATTTATTAGGCTAATTTATTTTTAACGAATAGTTATTGAGCACTCTATTGATGCAAAAATGAGGAGGAAGCATCATAAGTTAAGAAACACAAAGAGTCCTAAAGAGAAAAAAAAAATGGCTTTCTGTCCGACATCTTAGTGAGGCTGCGGTGGCCACTGCTGCTCTCCCGGCTATGCAAAGCCACCCAAGGATAACAAGAAGAAAGATGCCAGGAAGTCAGCCGAGGACAAAGACCCAGTGAACAAATCTGGGGACAAGGCCAAAAAGAAGTGGTCCAAAAGCAAAGTTCAGGACAAGCTCAATAACCTGGTCTTGTTTGATAAAACTACATAGAACAAACTCTGCAAGGAAGTTCCCAATTATAAGCTCATAACCCCAGCTGTGGTTTCTGAGAGGCTGAAGATTCATGGTTCCCTGGCCAGGGCAGCACTTAGGAGCTTCTTAGTAAGGGACTTATCAAACTAGTTTCAAACACAGAGCACAAGTAATTTACACCAGAAATACCAAGGGTGGAGATGCCCCAGCTGCTGGTGAAAATGCATAAACAGGCACAACCAACCGTACATTTAGAAAAATAAAAACTTATTAAACCAAAAAAGAGAGAGAGGGAGAAAAAAAATGAAGGATCGCTGTATTCAAATAAAGTGGGATAATAAAGTGGAGTGGTAGGATAATCTAAATAGGAAAAGTGATTTTTAAAAATTCAGCAGGCATGCAGAGCATGTTTGGTTAGGTTAGGGAAATGGTTGAGGGAAAAAGAATTAGAATGTAAGGTGGCTATTTATCCTCTACCCCTTCTATTCTGGATGCAGAGGTGGAAATGAAAGACCTGACGCTTTTGACAGTCTAATTATAGAAGTTGACCAATTTATGGAAAGCATAGAATCTGAATAATAACAAAAGTACCCAGCTTCAGGCCAGTCTGTGGCATAGTAGTTAAGATGACTGGATTCCACGTGGCCAACTACACAGTTGCAGTCCTGAACTTCAGGGCTTGAAATGCATGCCAGGTATATATGTGTGTGTGTGCTCAAAATCCTGAGAGGAGGATGGAGGAGAAAGAGTTAAAGTGTATCCATCCCACTGGGGGAGGGAGGGTGTTGATGTCTTACTTCTCCTCTCTCTCTTTCTCTCCAGTGAGTACATGTACCCGATAGCAAACTAAAAATAAATGAATAAATTTTAATAAATAGCCAGCTTCAAAGTTTTAAATAAGAATAATAATTCTGGGGCCAGAATGTGGTGTGGTGGCTAAAGTGCTGGACTCCTATATAGCTGATTGTAGTTTGAGTCCCAAACCTGGCAGCATGCTTTTTCACTTTATCTCTCTCTCTCTCATGCCTGTATCAAATTAAAAAATAATAATTATGGTAAATAAAATAAATAAATAATTTTAAAAAAGAATAACAATTTTATAACTTTTTTTTTTTTTTTAAAGACTCTACATGAGTTCCTCCTGCCTCAGCCTCTAAGCTGGGGCTACAGAAGCACACCGCCTTCCCTGGCCATTCTCTGGATAAGGTTTCTCAGTGTTGCTTAGGCCAGCCTGTAGCTCACAATGCTCCTGCCTTGGCCTCTCAAGTCACTGGGACTACAGGCATATGTCAATATGTCACCACACTTTGCCTTCAGGTAGGTTCAGCAATCAAACCTGGGCCTCCCACGTGGACTCAGCTAGCATACTAAAGTGTCTTGGCAGCATGTGGGATTGCAGGTGGATCCTATATATGTGATGATTTAAAAACCCATCTCAAATTATACAAAGAAAATAGACTAAATTGAAGAGTTATTTTCTATTCCACCAAAGCAGCCAAATAGAAAATTAAACTTAGACTTTTTAGCAGAGACTCAAACTCAAACTGAGGGTTTATTTTTACATCTATAGAAGCTACAATGTGATTTGTAAAAGCACAAGCTACATAACATATTAGATAGCTGATATAATTTAAAATTAACAGATGGAATAATCCAGCATAATATTCACAACGTTGCTCTTATTAACTACTAATTACGTGCTCCTATGAATATTCATTTTGTTTTGATTTTTCAAGCAAAACACAAAAAGTAATAATTTAAAGATAAATATAACTAACTGCTGTGGTTTGTGTGTGAAACAAAAAGGATGAAATAGGAAAATCCCCTTGATATTTCCCTATGCTGGTTAGGATTTCATACCTAGTTTATTCTTTTTGGAATGTATAGGCCTTATGGTTTCTGATATTTATGCAGAATTTTTCTTACATCATAGCTCCAAGGCTTCCCTACCAGCTGCCATATTGAACCCCTTGCTAATCTGTCCTTAAAAGCAAAACCCTTCTCTGCTTACATCAGTAATGACAAGAAGATAGCTAGCTATTTCCAAGCTACATCTTTTCCTGACAGCAAAATGATTTGCCTCACTTTCTTTCAAGTTCATTCTTTTCATTTTAAAATATAGAATTTTGAAAATTTATCTGGATTTTTTAGCTCAATGTTCACGTATTTAATTTAAATGAGAGAGGGACCAGCAGTTGGCGTAATGGCTATGTCGCTGGACTGCCATGTAGTTAGTCATGGTTTGAGTCCTGGACCTGGTGGCTTAAACTCATATCGGGCACGTGTGTGTGCGTGCCCAAGAACCCGAGAGGAGAATGGAGGAGAAGGGATTACGGCATAGCCATCCTCCTTGGGGGTTGATTTCTTGCTTTCTGTCTCTCTGTTTTTCTTGCTTTCTTTTTTTTTTTTTTTTGGAGAGGTTTTTGCTATAGGGCACGTGCGTTTGCCAGACAGACAGAGACAGAAAGTGAGAAATCACCCCCTAGGGGGATGGCCATGTCACAATTCCTTCTCCTCCGTTTTCCTCTTGGGATCTTGGGTATGCACGCACACACGTCTGGCGTGAGTTTTAAGCCACCGGGTCCCGGGTGCGAAACACGGTCGACTACGTGGGATTCCAGCAACATAGCCATTATGCTAACTGCTGGTCCCTCTCTGTGTCTTTCTGTCTGGTGAGCACACTTGCTCTATAGCAAAAAACAAAAAACAAACAAACAAAAAACAAACCTTTCATAAAAAAGAGAAAAATTTCAGGGTATCTAGGATCCCATTTTTCTTTCTTTCTTTCTTTCTTTTTTTTTTTTTTGGAGAGGTTTTTGCTATAGGGCGCATGCCCTCGCCAGACAGACAGAGAGAGACAAAGAGACAGAAAGCGAGAAATCACCCCCCGGGGGGATGGTCACGCTGCAATCCCTTCTCCTCCATTCTCCTCTCGAGGATCCCATTTTTCTAAGAAAAAAATCTTTGTAGAAAGAATTATCTCAGTATAATTGCACAAAAAACATTAGTAGAAAACAATATACATGATATGTGTGTGTATATATAAAATACTACTTAGAGAAAAAATTATATATATATATGTATACATATGTGTATATATGTATATAGGTGCATCTACACAGACTTGGGTAAGTACTTATATGTACATACATATATTTATATATACCTGCATGTGCATGTATATACATTTGTGTACACATATGATATTGCATATATATTTCTAATAAACTTAAATGTGCATGTATGTATGTGTGTTTGTATATATAAAATATAAACAAATAGTTCATCAGTCTAAATATTATGTCTTTCCATTGTGCTGAGATGTTCAGTGATGTGTTACTACTTTTTTTGTGTAACATCTTTTTTTTTTTGAAAGGTTTTTGCTATAGGGAGCGCGTGCTCGCCAGAAAGACAGAGACAGAGAGACAGAAAGCAAGAAATCACTCCCAGCGGGGATGGCCATGCCGCAATCCCTTCTCCTTCATTCTCTTCTTGGGATCTTGGGCATGCACATACATGCACCCCGTGTGAGTTTAACCCACCAGGTCCGAGATTCAAAACGTGGTCGACTGTATGGGAGTCCAGTGACATACCCATTACACCAACTGCTGGTCCCTGTTTAACAAGCTGAAAATATGTAAAGTTATTATTACTTTATACTTAGAAAAATAGATTATTTTTAAACATGAAAGTAGATTTGAATTTACTCTTCTATGCTGTAAACTCTCAAGATACTTTAGGCTTTTCATTGCTTTCTATAGACCTTTATCTACTTCTAAGAGATAAATTCCTTAATAATATAATTCATGTTTATTTTATCTGTATATGATTTACAGGAGTTAATAAAATGCAATTCATTAATAATATTACAAAAAACAGAATTTGTTCAAACAAAGGTCTTCAGAGACATCCTAATGGCACTGAATCTATGGAAAAGTGATTGAAACTAGTCACCGAAGTTCACATAATAAAATAAGAAAAGTCACAGATAAGTATGTTAAAAATTGCTCCATGGCCTAGCTGTGGTAGCAGAGTGGTTACACTAGAATGTAATTCCGGAATTCATATTACAATGAGAGTTCAATTCCCAAGCCAATTGGCAGATTCCAGGTACACAGCAATGTGCCTGTTCTCCTGGTTGTCTGGAAAGTCTCGGGAGAGAATAGCAATGTGAGATACCATTGAAAGTAATTGTCTTACTCTCTCAATCTCTCCAATAACTAAATAAATGCACTTAAAAAAAAAAACTAGCTCCATATTAACATTAATAAAAAAGTTTAGGGGCTAGCAGATGGTGTAGCGATTATGTTGCTGGACTTCCACATGGCTGACCATGGTTGGAGTCTGTAGCCCAGTGGCTTGAAAATCACACCAGGGGTGTGTGTGTGTGTGTGTGTGTGTGTGTGTGTGTGTGTGCTCAAGATCCCAGGAGAAGGAGAATGGAGGGGAAGGTATTGCTGTGTGGCCATCACTGAGGAAAGGGTATTTCTCACTGTCTGTCTGTCTCTCTCTCTCTCTCTGGTGAGTACATGCACCCTAAAGCAAAACCCTCTTAAAAACAGAATTTTTTAAAATAAAACATTTCACAAAAAAATATAAGTTTGGGAAAAACACATTTTGACCAAATTATTTAAATCTAGCAATACAGGGTTCTGTGATGCTCAGCATGTACCTTTCATTTCTAGGACCATGCATACCAAGCAAAGGTTCCAATTCTCATTTTTCAGGCATCAGGAGATATATATTATCATATATATTATTCCCATATCTCTCTAACCAGAAAAATATTTTCTCAAACTTGTTTTCATGTTTGTCAAATGCTGTTTTAGAGATTGTTCACAAATAGTTCAGGAATGGGGTCAGCAGGTGGCATGGTGGTTATGGTGCTGGACTCCCACATGGCCAACCACAATTGGAGTCCTGGTCATGGTGACCTGAAAATCACGCTGGATGTGTATGCATGCATGCCCAAGATCCCAGGAGAAGAATGGAGAAAAAGCGATTGCTGCATGGCCCTCCCTCCAGGGTGTGATTTCTCACTTCCTCTCTCACTGTCTCTCTTTCTCTCTGGTGAACACACATGCCATATGGCAATAAAATTAAAAAAAAAAAGAAGTTGAGAAAAATTTTCAATGAAGTTCAGTTATGTGTGTATCTGTAGAACTACATACAATGTCAGATATTTTTATTGTTTTCTGTGTTTATCATAATAAATTTAATAATTCTTAGGGGAGAAGAAAACAGTGGATGGACATTAAAATGTTATAAAGGGGTCCAGTAGTTGGAGTAATGGCTATGTTGCTGGACTCCCATGTAGTCTGGACTCCCATGTAGTCAACCACAGCTCAAGTCCCAGACCAAGTGGCTTAAACTCAGGCTGGGCATGTGTGTGTGCATGCCCAAGATCCCAAGAAAAGAATGGAGGAGAAGGGGTTGAGGCCTGGCCATCCCCTCCAGGGGGTGATTTCTCACTTTCTCTCTCTTGTCCTTCTGGGGAGCCCACATGCCCTATAGCAGACACCTTTCCAAAGAGAGAGAGATACAGACAGAGAGAGAGAGAGAGAGAGAAATGTTACAAAGAATCTCTTTTTAAAAATTTTATAGCCATAGGGTGCATGTGCTTCTCAAAGAGAAAAGGAAAGAGACAAAGAGAGTAAGAGAGAAAGCAATTCTTCCTCCCCTGTGGGATATGGTCATACTGCAATTCTTTTTCCTTCATTCTCTATCACATCACAACATTGTGCCTTTATGCATCTGCCTAAAAATAAGACCTGAGCCCTGGTAGACCATGTGGAATCTGGCTCCTGATGCGGCGCTTACCTTAAGCATCATGGGATCAACCCTCTTGAAGTAATTTTTATCCTATGTTTTTTAAACCAGGCAGACTTTATCATAGTAAAGTTAAAGGAAGAATTGTTTAATGAAATATGTAATCATAATGTCTCAATTTTAGTCTTATTGACATTTTTGTGAATATAATACATTTACTATGGATCTACAAGTTATCAAGCTCCATGCCAGGAAACTATATGAAACTGTCTCTCTTCAGAGGCACATAAAGATGATACAAATAATAGATAAAAAGTAAAATAAAATATGTGAGACAACACATTAAAATATGTTCAGATTTAGAGGTAAGGGAAATCTCTTCAGTGAAATATACAGATAATACACATTTAGACACTGGGAGTCTTCAGAAATTTTTGAAAATGTGCATTATGAAAAAATATACATGAGTTACGGATTTAAAAAAATTGTGCACCAATGTAAACTCTTACTCTAAATTCATTTTTGGAAGAGTTTGAAGTCTCCTTGTGTAGTAGGATAACTACTGACCCCTGTCCTTCGCAGAAGACTTATGCGGGTATTTCCTCAGATGGAATGATTAGAGTTTGGGATGGGCAATCTGTTTTATTAAAATAGAAATTTTTCTCAGTAGAAGGCACACTTTGTCCTATCTCTGGTATGATGAGTGGATCTTTGACAGATAGAAGCAGTGGAAAGGTATTTAAATAGAAACCAAACAACAGAGGCAGGAAGGATTACTGTGTTTGTTGACTGGCATGTGCTTTTCTCTGTGCAAAGTGTAGCTTTGTTAGGAAAGAGCAGGCTGACTGGTTCTGTTTGCTGGAATGAGATTTCTTGCTACTATGAAGCTTCTGAAGAGTTTTCATCAACAACCAAAAATAGACGATTAAGAAAGTACATGACTGAGTATACAAAATGGAACAACTGACAGCAGGCATTTATGCTCTTCTATAGCTACTCTAGTAGTCCATGTAAGGTAATGAAGAACTCCAAACCAGCATATGGCATAATGGTTATGCCACTGGACTTCCACATAGTCGACTGTGTCTTGAGTTCCTAACCAAGTGGCTTAAAACTCTTGCTGGGTGCCTGTGCGGGCATACCCTAAATCTTGAGGATCGTGGAGAAGAAAGGATTGCAGGTAGCCATCCACCTGAGAGGTAATTTTTTTGCTTTCTGTCTGTCTCTCCTGGGAGCGCACACACCCTATCACAAAAATCTCACTCTAAATAAATAAATAAATAAATAAATAAAAATAATTAAGAACTAAAATATCAGTGGAAAGAGGGCAAGGTACCAAATTAACAGACATTGAAAATATAAAGAAAGGGCTAGAACTGGATTAAATGAGGACTACTGTGCAGGTAAAAATGCCTTAAATTTAATAGAAAATGAAGGAAAACAAATAATTTTTGTTGGGCACAATAATTGAAAGGGTTTTGTGAGGAGTTAGGATGCATTGGAAGACACATGCTAACTTGCTAGGTGTATGTTTTAGACCTGGAAATCCACATATTTGACTTTAGAGTAGAGTGAATAGTCAAAGCCTACTCATGACAGTACCAGATATTGTTAAGAAAATTAATACTTTTGGAAAGTAGAAAAAGCTTCAGGAAATGTTCCTTATTCTATATCATGGGTTTTCTCTAAGAACAAGTTTTTACATGTATTTTAATAAGACTTTACTCTTAAAAACAGCTTATGTTTTAACCACTATGTCATTGATCTATTTTCACCATTACAATTACATTAAGTTTACAGTTTGCCTAGAGCATCTGCTTACCAAAGGGACCATAATGAGATATTATGAATTTCTCCCAATTACCATCCGAAGTATGTTTGTTCATGTCAACCTGCCAGTTATTTGGTCCTTCAGTTGGCAAACTTGAAAGAAGAGGGAAAATGAGATTAGTGACATCTATGGCTCCCTTTAAATTTAAAATTCAAAACAACTTTCAAAATACTGACTTTTTTTATATTCCCTTCCCAATCGATAAACTCATCAAAGCTGATCTCACACATATTTATTCTCTTTTCAAAAAGGGCAACTTATATCTACTATTTTTCAGTTAATTTTTAAGAATAATTGAAAAGGATTCAAATACATACTTCTGTAATTAAAGGAAAACCTAACTTAAGTATCATAGATGTAGGATTTTACTTGTCTGATATAAGTCTTATGATTTTAAGATTGCTTATGACAGTTTTATAGCTTAATGACATTAAAATTGATGTTTATAATTTTTAAAATATTTCTGACCTGTTTGGAGAATGGCTATTGAAACTCTCTCTAGTCATCCACCCATCTTCAAGAAAAGAATATAGGGAACCAGGAGTTAGCGTAATGGCTATGTTGCTGGACTCCCACATAGTCGACCGTGGTTCACGTCCCGGACCCGGTGGCTTAAAACTCATGCTGGGTGCGTATGCGTGCATGCCCAAGATCCCGAGAGGAGAATGGAGGAGAAGGGATTGCGGCGTGACCATCCCCCCTGGAGGGTGATTTCTCGCTTTCTATCTCTCTGTCTCTCTCTGTCTGTTTGGCGAGCGCACGTGCCCTATAGTGAAAAACCTCTCAAAAAAAAAAAAAAAAAGAATATAGGAAAAGAATATAGAAAAAAGAATATAGAAAAGGGTTGCTCTTGTTATCTTTTTTGTTTTGTTTTGTTTTAGTTTTCTGCCATAGAGAGTGTGCTCTTGCTGGAGAGAGACAGAGAGAGATGACAGAGAGAGGAAAAATAAGAAATTGTCCCCTGGGGAGACGGCCTTGCCACAATCCCTTCTGCTCCATTCTCTTCCTGGGATTTTGGGCATCCATACCTGGCATGATTTTCAACCAGGATTTGGAACTGTGGTTGACTATAGATAACTGAAACTATATAAAATGAAATCTCAGAAAACAGGGAACTTGTGTATTTTTAAACAGTTAAAATAACTGCATATGTAGGTGACTCTATACCAAAGAAAAAAACTGCTATTGTCAGTATTAAGTGCTAAATTATTTATGACTGAACCAGTAAGTAAAAGTTCTGTTTTTATGTTGTGTTTTTTTTTTATTGTTATGGGAAAAGCACAGGAGGGAGGGAGAGAGTTATTTTTCACAAGGTCATGCCATGTTGAGATCATCCTGCCTTGGTCTCCCAGTTAGCTAGGACACAGATATGTGTTTCTACACCTGGCCTGATTCAGATTAGACCAGAAATTGAATCCAGGCCTACCACTGGGCATTAGCCACTGGTGGCACCCCCCTGCCCCATTTGAGCCATCATGAGTCATAAAGGTTCTTATTTTTCTTTTAAATATTGTTCTGCTCTCTTACAGCCTTTTAAATTCCTAAAGAAGGCGTCAAGCTGGAAATTCACATACCATTTCCCCATGGGAACAAAATAGCAACCTTTCCTCCAACAGGAAAAGGAACCAATATTTCTTTGAAACAGCATATGGTAGGCAGTTGACTTACATTAGGACTATGATATGTCAAAAAATAAACACTATGCCTTTAAATACCAAACCACATTGGGGAAGGGAAGGTCACAAAGAAGATGCACCTGCTGCTACTTAAGTGCATTTCTCTGACAAAGTAAGGTCACACTCTTCTTGGCTTTTTGCTTTGAATTTTAGCCATGGGATAAACCTCTAATCCCAATTGATCCCTTTGGCAAGAGAAGATTTATATAACAAAGAAAGGCAAATGCTTGAAAATTACCCGAGTGATGTAGCAGTGCAAACATATCAACATTGCCAGAAGAAAAATTTTGAAAATAGAAACCTGTATACTCTGGCTTATCTTTGTGTAAAATGCATAATAAAATTGTATAGCTCTTATTATTACCACCAGGGCCTTTCAATGCTTATTTTGTAATAATACATATATAAAATATGTATGTGTGTGTACATTTGTGTATGTATATGTCAACAGTACACATATGAGGGAATTTTGAATAGTTTGTGCAAAATGGAATTAAAGTACAAATTTATTTTGATAGAAAAATTTTTGAAATGCATGTATTATTGTTCCTAATGCACATTTTATACAAATGTTGTAATGACTTATCGTGTACCTGTGTGTATATTGCATTACTTTTGCTGGATTCTGTCTTTACAGGAGTCATACTCAAGGGAGGGGATTATACAGGGTGTGAACACTAGGAAGTATTTCAAAAGCTGCCTTTGAAAGCATTCTTACTAAGTTCATGAAAATTTAGCTTTTAAAAATGTATTTATTTATTGGAGGCCAGTAGGTGAAAAGTGCTTTAAGTGCTAGATCCCACATAGTTAACTGTATTTTAAGCAACTTGAAAAATCATACCAGGTACATGAACGTATCTGTATGGGCAAAATCCTCGGAGAATGGAGGAGAAGGGATTGTGGCATGCCCATTCGATCTTGTTGGGGGGGATGATTTCTCACTTTCTCTCTCACTCTGTCTCTGATTGGTGAGTGAACATACTTTATAGCAAAAACCTAATTTTTAAAAAAATATTTATCTATTTCTTCCATGAGAGAAAGCACAAGAAAGAGAGGAAGGAAAAAAAAAAAAGTCAGGAATATTTTTTGAGAGATTTTTGCTATGGGGCAAAAATAGTGCTCACCAGAGAGACAGAGAGAAACAGAAATCAAGAACCACCCCTCCCCCCAAGGGTTGACCATGCCACAATGCCTTATTGTCCATTCTCCTCTTGGGATTTTGGGATGCACACACATGCACCCAGCGTGTTTTAAATGACTGGGTCCAGAAGTCATATTGTGGTCAACTATGTGGGAGTCCAGTGACTTATCCATTACACCATCTACTGATCCAAAAACCAGGAATTCTCAATGGAGTCTTCATACTGTAACTAACCACAGTCTCAAACTGCCAGAATCGCATATGAGCCCACCAGGCTTGTACAGAAAGACCTTGGGACACAAACCTAAGACCTTTGTATGTGGCTTTAGCATTATGGAGTGTAGCATTACAGCTATACCACTGTAGCTAGCCAATGGAAATGTACTATCTAAAATTAGATATGATATGTCTCCAGGTAATAAACAGACATCTTAAGTTTATGGAGTTAAACCATAAAACATTTTTTTTTCTTAGTAAGAAAAGCAACATAGAAAGTAGTGCAATTTCTACCAAAATACCAGTGACATTATTTACAAAAATAGTAAAAGAAATAATTAAATTGGTCTGGAATTATAAATGACCCTATATTGCCAAGACGATACTGTGCATAAAAAATCAAGTCAGAGACATCTCACTACCTGACTTCAATATATTACAAAACTGTAACAAAAATGGTGCTGACATTAAAAACAGACATGTAAACCAACGACATAGAATAATCTAAAACTAAAAATAAATAAATAAATAAATAAATAAAAATAAAATCCAGCTAACTGATTTTTGACAAATAACAAAAGAAAAATCAGTTGGGAAAGAAAATTTTCTCAACGAATAATGCTGGGAAAACTGGATAGTCACCTGCAGATAAATGAAACTAGACCACTATCTCTTACCGTTAACAAAAAATCAACTCTAAATAAATTAAATATTTAAATGTGAAGTCCCAAAGTATTAAACTGCTTGTGGAAAACAAGACAAAATGAACAAACAAAACAGGATATACACTTGAAGAAATTGTAGCAGGCAAATATGACTCCTCAAGGGACCAGCAGATGATGTAATGGTTACATCACTGGACTCCCACATAGTCAACCATGGATCAAGTCCTGGACCTGGCAGCTTAAAATTCACTGTGGGTGCATTGTGTGCATGCCCAAAACCCTAAGAGGAGAATGAACAAAGGATTGTAGCATGGACAATTTCTCACTTTCTGTCTTTCTCTGTCTCTCTGGTGAGCACATGTGCCCCTATAGTAAAAACCTCTGCAAAAAAACAAAAACAAAAAGTCTTCTCAAGCATTGGCAACAACATCAAAAATGGGCTAGGAGGATTATATCAAGCTAAAATTCTTCCATGTAGCAAAGGAAATAATTCATAAAGAAACAACTCACACAGTGGGAGAAAATATTTGCAAACTATATTTCAGACAAGGGACTGAAAACGAGGATATATAGGGTACTCAAACAGCTCATCTGGAAAAAAAGCTAATATTTTAATGAAACAACAGACAATTGATCTGAATAAACAACTCTCTGTGGAAGACATGTAAATGAATAAAAAGTATTAGAGGAAATATTCACCATCTCTTATCATCAAGGTAATGTAAATCAAAACCACAATGACATATTACCTAACTCTAGTCAGAACTAGGGTCAAATAATAATAATAAACTAAAAACACTTGTTCTGGCAAGGTAGTGGAGAAAATGAAACACTAGTGTATTGTTGATAGATATGCAAATTAGTATAGCCACTATGGAAAACAATATGGAGGTTCCTCAAAAAACTACATATATAACTACGACACAACCCAGTACCTCCACTCTTGCTTTTTACCTGAAGGACATAAAATCACTTAATTGGAGAAATATTTACACGTCTGTGCTTAATGAAACATTATGCACAGTAGTTAAGACATGAAATCATCCAAAGTGCCCACAATTGACAAATAAATGGTGAAAATGTACACACACACACACACACACACAGACACACACTAGTATACTACTCTGCAACAAAGACAATTGAGAACATTTTATTTATATGAAGTGGATGAATCAAAAAGATTTAAAGTTAAGTGAAATTAGTCAGACTATGAAAGTATAACACTATACAGCCCTCCTAAAAAATATCTGTATCCTATGGCAGAAATGAAAAGATCTGAAGAGTAGAGACGGTAACTGTAGATACCAGAGACTGACAGGGTATTGGGAGTTGCGGGGCTCAGGAAAAAGTGATTAACAGAACAAGAATGCATGTAAACAAGCCAAATATGTTATGGAACAACATATCTCAACAGATTAAAAATAAAAGTACGTTGTCAATCATATATTACATAACATGTGAATTAGAATAAAATTTGAAGGAGCACAACATAATGTTATGTGCTGAAGATGATGAATATAGTAATATCCTTGATTTCATTATCAAAAGCTTTACTATTACTTTAAAATCTATACAGGAAGTTGGGATGAACAGGCCCAACATCAGTGCCAAATTCAAGACTATGAGATGACCAGGTTTTCTGTCTCATGCTCATGAAGAATTAGAGATGTAGAAACAGAAGAGATAGTAAAGTGGAGTTTACTAAGAGAGAAAAGGAGAAACATAACTCCCAAGCAAAGAAGGATCCCAGGGGTGGATTGCCAAAGGAGCTGGGCCGAGGTTTTTATCCCAGAAAGGATGGATGGACACGTGCATACATTTTCCTCATGGGGGCTACATGTTTGATGTTTTACGTCATCCTTCTGTTTTGAAGTGGTTTCACAAACCAAAAGATTTTAGACATTCAGACTCCAATTAATTAATTCAGCAGATTTTAGTCTGAAATTTGTGGCCCATGAATTTTCTAATTTTTATCATGTTTTCTACAAGGCTAAGAAAAAGCTTTATTTGGCTTATTTTTCCCTTGTAAGAAGGGATTTTCTTGGAGAAAAGAAAAAAAGTCTCTCTCTAGAGAGAGACTGAGAGAGAAGGAAAGTGAGTAATCACCCTCTAGGTAGGTGGCTTAATCTTAATCTCTTCTCCTTCACTCTTTCAGGTTTTAAGACACACATTCACACATGCCAGGCATAAATTTCAAACCACAGAGGTGGTTATATGGAATCCTGTTGCCTTAATCTCCATGACACTTGCTGCCTCCACCACTAGACTCAGTAATTTAAGCAATATCATTGTTTCTAGTAAATGAGACTCATAAATATTATAAAAGTTCCAGGATTCCACTTGGCAGGGATACAAGGATGATTAGAATTCACTTATTTCCATCATGGTGGACAGCCAAGCTAAATATTTCCTTAAGTCTTAATTATTTATTAAATAAAATATTGACTGATTAAATTACTGACTAATTTATTTTATTTTCACATTGCTGTCATTACCCTATTACTTTTTCTTAGATAAACACTTATGGCAACAGTGTTTACATAAATGAAGGAAAGAATTTAAGAACAAGTTATATAACAACACAAACCCTCAGTTACAAATTAAATGAGATAAAGTTGCTCCAATCTGCACCTCCTTTTTATGTATATATACATATACATATACATAAAAAGGAAAATGTACTTTCAAGGAGAAAGAGAGCAAGAGAGAGAGAGAGAAGCTACTCATCCAGGAGGAATGGCCAAAACACAATCCTTTCTCCTCTCAGAATTCAGGGCACACAAGTACATGGGCCTAGTGTGTCTTTCAAGCTGCTGGTCCCAGAGAAAAATGGAGCAGTAGGCTGTATGGGATCTAACCCCCATACCACTGGCTAGCCCCACATATACTTTCTGCTGTTGAATTTTCTGCCTACTTTTATAGTCTGGCTTCTTAAGAGCAGCTTATGGGACCAGTGGGTAGTGTAGTAGGTAATACGAATTTTTTGTTTTCACATTCTCCATCTCTGTAGCACTAGGTATAGGTATGCTTTCATTCCACCCAACAAGTCTGTATTCTGTGACTCCTTATTATAAACTTTATAGCCACCCTCCCTTCTTCTGTCATACGATACACAGATACCTTTCCACCCTTGGTGTTGATCTTTGCCAAGGTGCTGACAGAAGCTCTTTACTTTTAACTCATTTTCCTCTTCTGGAAAAGTTATTTTACTTCCATGTATTCAGTAATAGGAATTAAAACATTACTTTTAGCCCTGAGCATGTCCCTAGGCTTTGTGTTGTCATTACCTACACAACATTTCTAAATGTTCCTACTACCTTTAATAGTTAATCTGTCACAACTGAAAGAATCTTTGCATGCACACATGCTCACACACGTTTAATGAATTCCATATCAGGCTTGCCATGTTCCCAAATATGTGTGTGTATGACATGTGAAATGTTTAGATTGAACACATGTTTACCCCTTACTTCAAGTTATTCTTAATTCCTCCAAAGTTTTGGGTCCTGGGTGCAATAACCTGAAATTCTGGCCAAGCACATGTGCATGTATGCCCAAGGTCCTGAGAGGAGAATGGAGGAGAAGGGATTGCAGCATGGCCATCCTACAGGTGGAGTGGAGTGATTTCTGACTTTCCCTTTCACTGTCTCTGTCTTTCACTCTCTGGTGATCACAGGCTCCCTAAGGCAAAAACTTCTAAAAAAATGGAAATTGTATTATTTTAGTAATTTAAATAAAACTATCACTGTCATTTACTCCTACTGCAAATAGACTTGAACCCTAGGTGTTTCTGTGAATAAAAGACACGGACTTGGGCAGTCACTGTCAATGGGGACAGGAATCCCCTACAACAGCCAAAACCAGATTAAAGGACTTAAATTAAGTCCAATTTATCAAATTTTCAATTTATAGTTCATTTGGTGTTGTAACTAAAAACTCATCACAAAAACCAAAATACAGATCTTCTCCAGTATTTTCCCCTACAACTTTTTGGTTTTGTATTTATATGTATTTTTATTCTTTAATTTGCTAAAGGGCCTGTGTGTTAAGCAGAGAGAGACAGAACGTGAGGGAGAGAACAAAGCACCCTCCATGGGAATGACCTTACCAAAATCCCTTCTCCTCTATTTTTCCCTCTATTCAGGATTTTGGACGTGCATACACATGCTCCCAGTATGTTTCTTAAGACACTGGCTGGGTCTGAGACTCGAACTGCACTGTCAGCCATGCAAGATCCCGTTCCATTAACCACCAGAACACAGGTTAACTCATTTTTTTAAATTTTCATATTTGAGTTGATAAATCATTTCATGTTAACTTTCATAATAATTATTTTAAATACTTTATTTATAATATTCAAGTTATTTAGATATTTCTTTTACTTCAAATTTTTTTTTTCGCTATAGGGGGTGTGCGCTCACCAGACAGAGAGAGACATAGAGATAGAAAGCGAGAAATCACCCCCCAGGGGGGATGGTCACACCGCAATCCCTTCTCCTCCATTCTCCTCTCGGGATCTTGGGCACGCACGCACACGCACCCGGTGTGAGTTTTAAGCCACCAGGTCCTGGACGCGAACCGCGGTCGACTACGTGGGAGTCCAGCGACATAGCCATTATGCTAACTGCTGGTTCCCTCAATTTTTTTTATTTAAACAAACTTTGCAAAGATAGGATAGAGCATTCTTACATATTCCATATCTAGTTCTCTATTAATGATATCTCAAGCTATTATAGTATTATTAATACATTTATCTCAACTAATGAATACATACTGATATATTATTATTTTACAATCCCCATATTTTACTGTGATTGTCTTAGTTTATGTCTTTTTCTTTTTCATGATTTCATGGAGGATGCAATACTACGTTTAGCCATGATGACTCTTTAAGCTCCTAGGACTGTGTCAACTTCCTAGACTTTCCTAATTTTTGACAGCCTTGAGAATTTTGAGTACTACCTGGCAGATATTTTGTAGACTGTCTCTCAATTGAGATTTTGTGACCTGGTTTTATCATGATAACTCAGGTTTTTCAAGGTTTTGAAAAGAAACCAGAAAGGTAAATGCCACTGTGGTCACATAATTTTATCAAAATCAGTTACCATCAACCTCTGGAACAAGGCTGCCACAGTTTTTGGAGTTTCTCCACTGTCATTCCTTTTTGTCACTTTCCATAATGTACTCTTTGGAAGGATTTACTTTTTACAGCCCACACTGAAAGAGTAGAGTTGTGCTCCAACTCACTGATGATGGAGTATCCACATAAATTACTGAAATCCTTTCAGGATATGTATCTAAATTTTTTAACTACTTATTTATCCACTCATTCATTTAATTATATTAGGATGCTATTATAAATAATTGTGTTCTGCTTTGGTAATCATCCAATAATAATTTATTTTGTTTCTCAAACTATTCCAACTGTGGTCATTGAAAGTCTTTCATTTGGCTCCTATGGCTTTTATATATACTCCTATTACTGCATTTTCATTTGAGCTTACTCCTCCTTCTGAGACTATACGATCCTCCAGACCCCTCATGTATTTCTTGCCCACTTCTACAGTTAGTCATTTCTCCAAGGATCTCCAGTTCCTTTTAAAGGAGAATGGAGTTAGAAACCAAGATCCAAGCACTAAATGTATTCACGACTACTGACCTGTACAACTGACAGCCACTGATTTGTTTATCTTCTCTATAATGTTGCTTTTTCTATAATGTTACATAATTGCAATCATACAATAGCCTCTTCAGACTGGTTTCTTTATAAATATATATATACATACACACACACACACACACACACACACACACACACATAAGTCTAAAAATATTCCACACACATATGTAAGTCTAAATATACTCACATGCACGTTTTTGGGGGTGGACATACTTTTTTTTTTTTTTGAGAGGTTTTTGCTATAGGGCGGTGTGCGCTCACCAGACAGAGAGACAGAAAGGGAGAAATCACCCCCCAGGGGGGATGGCCACGCCACAATCCCTTCTCCTCCATTCTCCTCTCGGGATCTTGGGCATGCACGCACACCTGCCTAATGTGAGTTTAAGCCACCGGGTCTGGGACTGGACCCACGGTTGACTATGTGGGAGTCCAGCGACGTAGCCATTACACTAACTCCTGGTCTCAAGGTGGACATACATTTTAAAAGTCAGCTCTGTAAACGTCTAGGAGTTCAGTTGCCTGATTCTATGGTAACAATTGTATAGTTTTGTAAGAAACTTAAGAGGCACTCCAAGATCTCTTCAACATGGCTGTACAATATTGTATTAGCAGAAAGAAATTAGAAGTCTTATTTTTCAGCCTTTTTTCCACCATTTGGTATCATTAGTCGATTGGGATGTTTAACCTTTCCAATAGTTATATGTTGGTATCACATTATTGTTTTATTTGTAATTCTGAAATAACAAATGATGTTGAGAATCTTTTCATACATTTTGGTGCCATGTATACATCTCCTGTGGTGGTTGAAGTTATTCAGATCCTTGTAAATGGTTTTGTTTGCCTTTATTTTAAATTTAAAATTTCTTTTTGTATTTCAGATACAAGTTCTGTATCAAATATATGTAAATATTTTAAACTATTTGATAACTTTTTTAACATTGTCTTTTATAGACCAAAAGCTTTTAAATTTAATTAAGTCTAATACCAAGTTATTTCTTATTAATTGTAACTTTGGTGTTGCACTTAAAAACTTATAAAACTAAAATGCAGCTTTTCATTAATATTTTCTCTCTGAATGTCTCAAGTTTTTTTAATAATATATATTTAGGTATGTGATCAATTTTGAATTAACATTAGTAAAACATGCAACATCTGTGTCTCAATTACTTTTTTACATATATGTGGCCTATTTTTCCAGAACAATTTGTTAAAAAGTCCTTTTTTAATTGTTTTGCCTTTGAAAACTTGTTGGTAATCAATTGCCCCTAGTGTTAAGTAGATTGAGTATGACCAAGGATTCACTTTTGCTTCACCCATTTTCAATTCCCTTAGCTCCCCTAATTTTTGTCTTAGGGCTACTTTATTTTAATAAATTATTTTACTTGAATCTAAAGTCCTTGTTTTAAATTCTGTATCTGGAGAAACATAAGATACGACAACCACTTAAAGTCAATGTTTGATGTATTTTAAAGAAAACTAGTGGAAAATTATGTTTTTAGCCAGGGGTCAAAGAGAGATACTCTACACCAAATCATAAAATGAAAATACAAACATAAGTTAGAATTCTCAGAAAATAACTTTTTCAAAGTACAACAAAATAAACTGTCAAGACGATCAATCATTTTTGCTGAATGCTTTACAGACACAATTGGAAGAGATTTAAGAGAAATATTCTGTCTAAATATAGAAAAACTATAAGAAAGGTCTTTCTCACAGGGAGTTTGGTGGTGAACCACACTGGATAATAATTCAAGGCCAAGAGCATAAAAAACAAAGGATTAAGAACCCCATGGTGAAAGACAAAAACAAGTAAGCAATGTGAATCAGGAGTTTTTGTACAAAACTCCACTTACTCTAGGATAGAAATGATCATATCCTCTGTTTCTATTAAATGATATATATTTCTACTTTCATTTTCTCAAAAAAAAATGACACAGAGTAGATAATAATTATCTGTTTTGCATAATAATTATATTTTCAAAATATTGCTTATGTAGGAATTAAATTGGTATTTTGTTTTTGGTCTTTTATAAAACTTCTCTCAGTCTTTCTGGATGTAAGTAAACATCTACATGTATATGCCTATAACACATTACATGTAAACAAATTTGCAATTGCATATGTAATGTGTAGATATTATATACACAGTTATATCATTAATGCTTATATCTATTTATTAAAATTTCTTAATAGAGTATTTGACTCCAATAAACAAAGAATATCAAAATGTGTGTATATATTTTAAATATAATGTAGTGAGTCCAAATCATCATATCTGAGCATACATGAGACTAGGAGACTTTTCAGATAGACTAGTGTGCCTCAAACATCAGGCCATCTTTCCCAACCATGCTACAATGACTATGAAAAGATCTGACATATTCTTTACAGTTACTATAGTCGTATAAGACTTGGTCTTCTCAAAAGAATATCTAGAGATACATACAGCTCCCTTGACGCTCTGATTTTCCCATGCCTTCTCTTAACAAATACGTGCCTTCTTACCTAAATCCACTCCTGCTTTTCAGTCTGGGTCTTTTTTCAAGTGTTGCTTCTTATTATTTTATTTCAAAATTACTTATTTGACAGATAAAATTCTGTGTATTTAGTATGTACATCAAGCCCTCAACACAAATACATTTTAAAATGGTTCAATTTATCTAATTAAGTGATTCAATTTATCTAATTAACAAATACATACATACACACACGCACATGTGCGCATGCACACACACACACACACACACATATATATATAAAATCATCTTACAAGGTTGTCTGTCATATTTGTGGTGAAAACACTTAACATCTACTTAATGCTACTTATTAGCATTTCTCAATAATACAAAATCATTTGCTACAGTTCCCTTGTTCTATAATAGAAACTTTACATTTATTCCTCCTTTCTAGGTACAATTTAGATAGGAGGAGTAAATGACCAGCAACTCTGGAATCACTCCCCAATATGACCTGCAACCACATCAGTCTCTGATGGTAACTGCTATTCTCTATTTTTGTAAGATCACTTTTTTTAAAATTCCACATTTGAATAAGGTCATGCAGTATCTGTCTTTCTGGATGTGGCTTATTTCATTTAATATAATGTCCTCCATGTTCATCCACCTTGTCACAAATAACAGGATTTCCTTCTTTTTTATGGCTGAATGGTTTTCCATATGTTTGTAAAACACTTCTTTATCCAGTCACCTGCTGAGGTACACTAAGGTTGAATCTATTAACATTGACTTTTGCCAAGGTCCTTTTGGGGGCCCAGTTCTATATTACTAATGTCAAGACAATGGATGGTGATTATTTTTGTTTTTTAAGAGAGGTATTTGGGGCCAGCAAATGGAATTGTGTTTATATTGCTGGACTCCCACCTGGCCAACTGTGGTTTGATCCCTAGATCTACTGGCATGAAAATCATGCTGGGGCTGTGTGCATGTATTCTCAAGATCTGAGGAAGAGAATTGAGAAGAGATTGTGTCATGGCTGTCCCCCATAGTGGATGATTTCTCATGTTCCCTCTCTCTGTCTTTCTCTTTTTCTCTCTCTCTGGGGAGTGCACATGTCCTATGACAGAAACCTCATTGAAAACAAAAAAGACAGAGATTTTTTTTGCTCTATAGCACATGTGCTCTTCAGAGAGACCAAGAGAGACAGATAAAGAGAAAGTGAGAAACCACCCCCTCCCCCTAGTGGGGGTGGCCACACTGCACTTTCTTCTTCTCTATTCTCAGGATTCTCCTCAGGGCATGCATGCACATGCCAGGTGTGAATTTCAAGCCAATGGGTCTAGGACTCAAACCACAGTTGACCATGTGGGAATCTAGCTCCTTAACCTGTATGTCACCTGCTGGATTCTGGATGTTGTATTTTAACTTATCAGTAGAAACTCCTATAAACATAGAATAATTGGAACAAAAATATCATTGTACTACATACAGAATTATCATTTAAAGGCACAATTTTAGAATATTTTTAAAGTATGATATGCAGTTAGATACGATATTTATTAAAATTTTGTTGATGTGCTTCTCGTTTGGATGACATTAATACCTCAGTGTAAACTTTCGCAATATTAATACCTCTCAGACAAAAACAAAAAAAAACAAAACAGGGGACCAGCAGTTAGCGTAATGGCTATGTCGCTGGACTCCCACATAATCGACCATGGTTCGTGTCCCATACCCGGTGGCTTAAAACTCACGCCAGGCACGTGTGCGTGCATGCGTGCGTGCCCAAGATCCCGAGAGGAGAATGGAGTAGAAGGGATTGTGGCATGACCATCCCCCCCTGGGGGGTGATTTCTCGCTTTCTGTCTCTATGTCTCTCTCTGTCTGTCTGGCGAGCGCACACGTCCTATAGAAAAACAAAACGAAACAAAACAAAAAACTCTGAATAAACAACATAGAAGTACTCTCATGCACTCAGCATGATTTTCAAGCCACCAGGTCCACAATTTGAATATGGTCTGCCATATGGGACCAGTGCCTTAACCATTATGTCACTTGCTGGCCCCCAAGAATCCTTTGTTTTAAAAATCCAGTATATTTTGCTACTTGTACAACTTTCTAAATAATACATGAACTTTAGAACACTTTATTTAATGATCCACTCTCATGTTACCTATAACTTCACTCTTTGTATTATTATTTTTTGAGAGGTTTTTGCTATAGGGTGTGTGAGCCGTCCAGAAAGATAGAGACAGACAGACAGAAAGTGAAAAATCACCCCCACAGGGGGGATGGCTATGCTGTAATCCCTTCTCCTCCATTCTCCTCTCAGGATCTTGGGCATGCACACACATGTGCCTGGAATGAGCTTAAGCCATCTGATCCAGGACTCGAACCACGGTTGACTACATGGGAGTCCAGTGACATAGCCATGATGCCAACTGCTGGTCCCACACTTTGTATTAAAACACTTCAGACATTATTATCTTTCATTTGATCAGTACTCATTTCATTACTACCTATTCACCCTTTATGAATTTCTGAGCTTCCATATGGATCAGTCTGCATGGTCTCTAAGATTTTGTTTGGCAAAAAAATGTATGTTTTATACTTCATTCACTATAGTTATTTTTACAAGTATAGAAATGTTATTTTCTTCTAACATTAAAATGATCATTTTTTTTCTTTCCTGGCATCTACTTTTCTATAAAGAATAATGCTATCAGTATATGTCCTGGTCATGTGAAGAGGAGGTAAATTTTTGTCATCTGACTGCTTTTAAAATTGTCTACCCTACTGGGCATGTGTGCGTGCATGCCCAAAATTCCAAAAGGAGATTAGAGGAGAAGGGATTGTGGCGTTGCCATCCCCCCTGGGGGGGTGATTTCCTGCTTTCTGTCTCTCTGTCTTTCTGGCAAGTGCATGTGCACTATAGCAAACAAACTCTCAAAAATAAAAATCTACCCTATTTTCAGGAATATAAGTATGATAATCCAAGGAAGTGTTTTATTTAATTTAGTGTTTCTTAGAATGTCTCCTTAATTGCTATTTTTCAGTTTGAGAAAATTTATTTGCCTTGACTTTTCTCAACAAGTTTTTCTGGCTTTTTGCCTCTATTCCTGGATCTCCAATTATTTATATGTTTGACCTTTTCATATGTTTATGAACTGAATCATTTCTCCCTCCTTATATGTTGAACCCCTAAACCTAATGTGTCTGTATTTAGAAACAGAGCCTTTAAGTAAGTAATTGAGGTTAAAAGAGTTTATAAAGCTGAGGCCCTAAGCTAACTGGAGAAGAGACACCAGACGCATACATGCAGAAGGAAGGTCATGTGACGATACAGCAAAAGGCAAGAAGCTAATAGCAGAGGCCTCTAGAGAAACCAAACCTACCAACACCTTGACCTTGGACTTCTACACAGAACTGTGAAAAATAAATTTCTATTGTTTAAACCTCCCTGCGTGTAGTATTTTATTATGGCAGTCCAAGTGAATCAATGTACACAATGTGCATTTTTTCCATTTTACATCATTTTGTCTCTCTGCTTTATTTCACTCTTTTGTTCTACAAGTTTTTCCTCTTATTTGCTAAAATCATTTATTAAATTCTTAGTTTGTATAGTTTAGTTTGGTTTGTTCTGTTGTATAGCTTCTAGTTTTTAGATAAATTGCCTTTTGGAACATATTAAGCATAGTTACATTAAATAATTGTTTTTTCTTCATAATTCCATTTTTAGGAAGTTCTAGGTAGCTATTTCTATTTTGGTCTCTTGTATTCTTGTACCTTGAAAAGTCTGGACATTTTATATAGAAAGTATAGAGGTTATTTCAGGTCTTGGATAATTTCTTTACACATAGAGCATTTATCTTTGCAGAAATCCAAGAACAATAACAACATCAGATCATTCAAATTTATTATGGGATGGGGCTAGCAGCTATTGTAGAAGTTAAGGAATTAGATTCCTATGTGGCTAATCATGGTTCAAGTCCCAGACCCAGTGGCTTGAAAATCACACCATGCATGCTTTTCCAAAATCCCAGGAGGAGAAAGGATTGTGGCATGGCCAGACCCCTGTGGGGGGGATTCCTCACTTTCCCTCTCAGTGTCTCTCTGTATCTCTCCAGGAAAGAGCAAAAGAACAGCCAAGTTCTCAGTCACAGTTTTCACAAGTGTCAAAATCACTTAAGGGAAACATTTACCCAAATCATAATCACAATGTATTTGTAACAAATATTTATTTACATCTTATTTTTGTTCTTTTTTTCCTCAAAAACTTGGTAGATTTTTGTTGTTTTCAATATTTTTCTTAATATCGAATCAAAAGACTTCCTTGTTTTCACCAGCTAGTTAAATGAGGTAGGCTCTTATTTGGGAATTAAATTATATAAATTATAAGTTTTATTATATATTTAAGTGAAGAAAAAATTTCCCCAATAATTTTCATTCATATTAAAAGCAGATAAAACAAACAGAAAAAAAAAAAGCCCTCAGTATAATTACAGGAACCTAATATAATAAGGGTAACTCAGAGTCCTACTGTTAGAATGTATATCTTTTTCCTTCATCTCTTTGCACTTTTTTTGTCATATATATATATAAAAGGAAAGAAAGAAAAGAAAAGAAAGAAATCTACAATGGTGCAGGGCTTAAGATGTCATTGCACATTGCTAGAATCACTTGGAAGGTCTGGAATTAGAGCCCAGATCAACCTAAACCCACCAGATTTATTACAGTGCTTACCTGTAGTCAAAGCTACCAGATGGTGGAGCAGGAGGATGGCATCATGGTAAGATCATGGTAAGATCATGCTAAAAAAAAATACCTCTAACTTCCTCCCTCTCTTTCTTTCTTCCTCGCTCTCTTTCTTTCATAAGTTTTTAAAAGTTCATCTTTTAAGAATATGTTTACAGGACCAGCTACATGGTGTGACAGTTAAGATGGCAGGGTCCCACATGGCCAGTTTCAAGGTCTGAGTCAAAATACAGAGGCTTGAAAAATATACTGGACTCATGTGCATGCAGTGCCTAAAATCCACTGAGGAGAGGGTAAGTAAGTTGGGATGTGGTCATTCTTTGGGATGCTTTCTCCCCCACTCTTCCTCTGGTGAGTGCATGTGCCCTATAACAAAATTAAAAAAAAAAAAAGAATATGAGTAACATTTGATATAGATATGTTAGTATCTTTTAACTCAGATCAGAGGCTCCACGTGTTTCCTCTTTCATGAAATTTAAAGTGTGGGCAATAAATACAGATATTGACACCATCAAAAATTTTAGGGAATCAAGAAATGAGTGAGAAATATGTCCCACTGAAAAGATGTTGAACATTTCTTCTTTCAATTTTTTTTTTCAAATTAATACACAGCTAATCATCCTCTGCCTCCTACTGTATGCTGGACTATAACTAATTTTTTTTTCTTTTTCTTTTGTTTTTAACTTTAAGAGGACATGCATGAACTCAACAGAAAGAAAGAGAGAGAGAAAGCATCCCCCAGTGGGTCATGTTCACACCACAAACTTTTTTTATTTTTATTTTGTTTACATCTCATCAGGATTTTTGGCTCATGTGCACATGTACCCTGTATGTTTTTCAAGCCACCAGGGCTGGGACTCAAGCCACAGTTGGCCATATGGGATCTGGCTCCATACGCACAGTGTTTAGCCACTTCACTATGGGGCTGACCCATGCACTGGACTATGTTTTTTTCTTATTTACTTTCTCTTGATAAAATTATTCTTTTCAACTTCATTGCCTTTTCCTGCACCTCCATTTGATTCAGTTAATGTCTATTCATTTATAATACTTAACTCACGTGTTATCATCTTCAAGAAAACTTTATTGACATAGACCTTTAACCATTATTGTAATAGCCAATTATATTGTGTCTGCCTCATTGCCTTTTTATTGTTAGACACTTGTCTATTATGGATGTTACATGCCCATCTACAGTAAAACATTACAATTTTATCTTCCCTTGGAGGACAGGAAACATGAATTAATATTTTCTAAGAATTATTATTTATTTATTTATTTTTAAATTTGATCAGAGAGAGAAAGAAAGTGAGAAAAGAAGCTGCCTGGTCCAGTACTCAGACTGAGTTCAACCGTGTTGGATTTGACTGCCTTGACCACCACATCACTCGCCAACCCCACATATATTAATCTTCAAACAGTTCTCCTCAGTCATTTCCTCAATGAGTTCACAATAAGTAAATTGATGAAAAAATATTGACTCAGTATTACAGAATCTAAGGGTGAAAATATTTTTCAAAAGCTGAGGTGTTTCGGGAACCAGCAGTTAGCTTAATGGCTATGTCGCTGGATTCCCAAATAGTCACCTGCGGTTCGCGTCCCGGACCGGGTGGCTTAGAACTCATGCTGGACACGTGTGCGTGCATGCCCCCAAGATCCCGAGAGGAGAATGGAGGAGAAGGGATTGCGGCATGACCATCCCCCATGGGGGGTGATTTCTTGCTTTCTGTCTCTATATCTCTCTCTGTCTGGCGAGCACGCGCGACCTATAGCGAAAAAAAAAAAAAAAAAAGAAGCTGAGGTGTTTCAGAAAACTAGAGTATAATCTCTGCCAAAAAAATGTGTGCACTTGATCAATCAGGTTTTCCTTTAAATTTGGGAACATCAATGATATATCAGGGTACCACTGATTGCCTTGCTGAAGGAGTGAGATTCGAAATAAGTAATTCAAGAGGAGTTGTAAACCTAAGTTCTGTCAACCATGATGGAGGCAAAAGATTAATTGACATTCAAGAACCTTCATCAAGAAAGGAAAAAGAGAATATGATAGATGAAGACATTGAAGAAAAATGTTCACTAAATTATCATTTCTGGAAATAATACAAATAGAACAATCTTAATTAATTTTAATAACTACTCCCATGGATATGATAAAAACTGTCGCTACTTTGATCTCCTCAATAGAGGAGATAATGTCTATGTAGGGAATATGAGGAAATCAAATTCATTATAACAAAACAGTAAGAAAAAAAGTAATTAATATAGAATTAAATCTACTGCACTTGTAGATGATACCAGGAGGAAAAAGAGTTACCCTTGCCTGAGTATTTCTATGTTCATTGTAAATGTTTATTTAAAAATGGCTGTATATTATTTAGACAAAATAATGTCTTCTCTATTTTTATTTATATAGATAGCTACCATTGCACTTGAAAAATTCATCTGAGGAAACAACAAAACACTTTTTTAAAATAATTGTTTTGTATTGATATATTTAATGTACTTTTCTAGGTTCTTTTCTTCTACTTGAATTGATTTTTCACTTTTTATTGCTTTACTGCTGTATTTTAGATTTTCATATTTTTAGAACACAAATAACATGCTGCTATCTTTCCAGAATTTCCTATGCAGTAGTAGAGAAGAGTGATAAGAATGTGTGCTTGAAAAGCACTTAAAAATTCAATTAATTTTACTTTAAGTGTATTGTAAGAAAGACTTATTTGTTATTATATAAATACTGAATACGGCTATTTGATTAAACCATGTACTTCTCATTGACTATAGTTTGGTTTTTTAAAATGGGAATTTCTCTTTCTGATTCTTTTGGCCTATTCATATGAGAACAGCAGCATTGTTTTCCTCTGTACAATAGGACACTTTTCCCTTACTTAGTACTAACTTTAGTCTGCCTTGCATAACATTTGTTTAAATATACTATTCACCTTTATAAACCTTCAAAAACTAGCACAGAGTCTTGAACATATTTGGAAATTTAAAAATGCCTATTTAAAAAGTGAAAGGCCAAAACACATTGGAAACCTTGTTTGTTATAACCACTGTCTATGTAATACAGAACACTTGCATGTATTTTAAAACTTCCTTTGTAGAGAACTGACATTTTTAACATCGGATTTCAAGTGCACTTAAACTGTTTTCTCAGAAAATGCATTGTTTTCTCAGAAAATGCATCGTATATCTGCCCTGAATCTGTGAACTTACCATAGGTATGTTTTGCTTACCTCTGATTCTCCAAGAAATCCTTAAGTCTCATCTCCCATATATTCATGATTTATTTTTTAAGAAATTTTTGTTAAGGGTGCATGCACTTGCTGGAGAGACAGACAGAAAGCAAGAAATCATGCCATAGGGGGATGGCCATGACACAATCTCTTCTCTTCCAGTCTCCTCTCAGCTTTTTGGGCATGCATGTACATGCACCCAGCATGAGATTCACTCATTCAGATCTGACACTTGAACCTTTGTTAGCCACGTGGGAATCTTGTGATGTAACCATTACACCATCTGCTGGTCCCACAACTTTTTTTTTAAAGAGTTTTTTTTTTTTTTTCACTTTAGGGCACATGTACTCACTAGAGAGAGAGAAAAAGAGAGCTAGACAGAGACAGCAAGAGGGAAAGTGAGAAATCACCCCGAATGGCCAGACCTTGTTTTGTATTGATATATTTAATGTACTTTTCTAGGTTCTTTTCTTCTACTTGAATTGATTTTTCACTTTTTATTGCTTTACTGCTGTATTTTAGATTTTCATATTTTTAGAACACAAATAACATGCTGCTATCTTTCCAGAATTTCCTATGCAGTAGTAGAGAAGAGTGATAAGAATGTGTGCTTGAAAAGCACTTAAAAATTCAATTAATTTTACTTTAAGTGTATTGTAAGAAAGACTTATTTGTTATTATATAAATACTGAATACGGCTATTTGATTAAACCATGTACTTCTCATTGACTATAGTTTGGTTTTTTAAAATGGGAATTTCTCTTTCTGATTCTTTTGGCCTATTCATATGAGAACAGCAGCATTGTTTTCCTCTGTACAATAGGACACTTTTCCCTTACTTAGTACTAACTTTAGTCTGCCTTGCATAACATTTGTTTAAATATACTATTCACCTTTATAAACCTTCAAAAACTAGCACAGAGTCTTGAACATATTTGGAAATTTAAAAATGCCTATTTAAAAAGTGAAAGGCCAAAACACATTGGAAACCTTGTTTGTTATAACCACTGTCTATGTAATACAGAACACTTGCATGTATTTTAAAACTTCCTTTGTAGAGAACTGACATTTTTAACATCGGATTTCAAGTGCACTTAAACTGTTTTCTCAGAAAATGCATTGTTTTCTCAGAAAATGCATCGTATATCTGCCCTGAATCTGTGAACTTACCATAGGTATGTTTTGCTTACCTCTGATTCTCCAAGAAATCCTTAAGTCTCATCTCCCATATATTCATGATTTATTTTTTAAGAAATTTTTGTTAAGGGTGCATGCACTTGCTGGAGAGACAGACAGAAAGCAAGAAATCATGTCATAGGGGGATGGCCATGACACAATCTCTTCTCTTCCAGTCTCCTCTCAGCTTTTTGGGCATGCATGTACATGCACCCAGCATGAGATTCACTCATTCAGATCTGACACTTGAACCTTTGTTAGCCATGTGGGAATCTTGTGATGTAACCATTACACCATCTGCTGGTCCCACCACTTTTTTTTTAAAGAGTTTTTTTTTTTTTTTCACTTTAGGGCACATGTACTCACTAGAGAGAGAGAAAAAGAGAGCTAGACAGAGACAGCAAGAGGGAAAGTGAGAAATCACCCCGAATGGCCAGACCCCTATCCCTTCTCCCTCACTCTTCTCTTAAGACCTTGAGTGTATGTATGTACATGCACTCAGCATGATTTTCAAGCTACTGGATCCAGGATTCAACCCACAGTCAGCCATGTGAGTCCAGCAACATAACTATTATTCCATCTGCTGCCCTCATTTTTTTTTTTAATGCAGTTCTCTGTTGAGTCATGGGAATGGCATGTAGCTTGGAACAATTCACCCTTTAGTATTTCATGCATATTGTTACCTTTCTTACTGAGCTGCTGATCTTGATGATCTCTAGGTTAAGCTTATCATTTATGCACAGAAGCAACTATCAATTTTATTTGACATTTGTATAAAAAGACACTATGAAAACGTATGTACATGTGAGGTGGCTTGGTGTCACAGCAGTGATGCACTGCTCCTGCAATGTTGGATCCATATGGAAGACTCTAGATACCTGGTGGATCTTGGCATGGCAGATGCACAGAAACACCATCCTGGTTGGCTGGCTGGGAAGAATCATGGAGTGATACCCAGTTGAGAGTGCTTATTTCTCTCTCTATCTCTCTTTCTCTTGTTCTCATTAAAGAAATAAACTTTAAGGTTAGCTGGTGGCATGGTGATTAATGCAGATGGAGTCCACATGATCTACTGAATGGTTCGAATCTCAGATCTAGTGGCTTGAAAAACATATTGGATACATGTGCTTGTGTTCCCAAGACCAAAAAAAAAAAAAAAAAAAAGAGAGAGAAATGTAGAAGAGATTGTTTGGAGACCTCCTCTAAGAGGTCAGTGCTTTTCATTCTCTCTCTCTCTCTGGGGAGCTCATATATATGAATATAAAATATATATATTCAAATACATATACATATATATGTGTGTGTGTGTATATTTGCTGTAGGATATATTCAGTCTTCAGAGAGACAGGGAAAGTGAGAAAACAACCCCCAGCGGAGATGACCATGTTATAATCCCTTCTCTTCCATTTTCCACTCAGGGTTTTGGGCACGCACACACATACCTAATGCGTTTTTCAGTCTTCTGGGTCCAGAATTCAAACTGCTGCATCAACCATTTCGAATCCATCTTTTTAACCACCATACCACCTGCTGGCCCTAAGAAAGCAACTTAAAAAAATGTATGTATAGTATCTTCAACTGGACTGATGTGAAATGTTTCCGTGTTAGGCAAATTCAAATTCACTTTATAGTCTTTAGGAATGTATAGTGATTGGATGTATAAAAGAAACTAAAATAATAAAAAGGAAAAATGTATGATATAAGTGAATGTATATTTAATACATGTATATTATTTAGTTTTATTAATTATATGTTTTGGTGATTTGGGTTGAATCTGTCAATTAGGTAATTACTTGTAACCAGGTTTAATAGTCAAATTAAGGATTTTAACATTTTTTTAAAAAATTACAACAGTGCTACTGGAGATAAAGAATATAAACAAGAAAAACTATTATCCTAAAATAACTTTAATGGAAGAGAAAAACTTACAGCTTCATATTTTTCTTAAAAGAAATCAAGATCTAACTTCTTTTATATTGAGTTCAATTACATAGTGTATTTTTAGTTATAATAATATTTGTAATATCAGTGTGATATGCTATAATATTGAATAGCTACTTGATTCAATATAAAGTTTTTATATTCATAGGCTTTAATATGCAGATAGTCTTTTATTAATAAATACTTGAAATCTAAAAAATTAATGTAAATATTAATATAAGTAACACAGTAATATGAATTAAATGTTCTCAAGTATAAAATAACAATATTTTTTGTATATTTAGTAATTTGATGCCATGAAATAGTATAAATTTACATTTCTAAAAAATTGAATTTTAAACATTTTTAGTAATCACTAAGATAAATAAAACCATGTTCTAAAATCTTTATTTCAAATCACGCTCAACATATATAGTTACATTATCTAAATTTTTTATATAAAAAGAATACATTGTTTAACAGGAACATTATGACTATTAAATGAAAAAATGATTATTTTAGTTTTTCAA
>NW_006203544.1:1015980-1049632 GCF_000334495.1 Tupaia belangeri chinensis | reverse complement strand
TTTTTCAAATACATTTTTTCTTTTATATATTGAACTTTCAGATGAGATTAAAATTTTATATGCCCCCAAACAAACTAAAATATCAGATTTTTATATTTTCAAAAATATTTATTTATATTTATTTATTTATTTATTTTTGCTATAACGCTTGTGTGCTTCCTGGAGAAAGAAAGATAGAGAAAGAAAATGAGAAAGCATCCTCCGGGGGAATGGCCATCTTGCAGTCCCTTCCCCATTTTACTCTTCGAAATTTGGGCATGTACACACATGTGCCCATTGTATTTTTCAGGCTGCCAGGTCCAGGTCTTCAGGACTTGAACCACATCGTAAATCATGTAGAATCCAACGTCCTTAATCATCAAGCCACTGACTGACTCCAAATAAAATTTATTTTTTAAAAAATGACACATCAAAAACAATTTAAAATATGTATATTGTATAACATATCATCAACTAATTTCAAGTGTTGAATGCAGCAAAATGTTGGAAAACAATTTTCCAAGGATATCTTGTGCAATTGTAGACCATTTCCCAAGCTATCCTTCTACGCATGAATATTTGAGCAGTAAATATTCCTTGAAATCTGGAGATACTCTACCCATTGGTAAATATCACAAGATACTAAAGACAAAGTCCGCTTCATCCCTTTCTGTACAGTAAGGAATTTGGTCTTACTAGAAAGACATAGTCTTTGTTCATACTCCTTGAACAGTATAAACTTCTAAGCTGCTGGAGAGTGACATGGGTGTTTCGCTATTTAGAGTGGGACCCTTGGACCACACCTGAGAGTTTGTATTAATTGGGTGAATCCAGTGTGGCCAACTACACTCCGTAGGCCTAAGAGGGGATTATGGTAACCACAAACACAATGGATCAATCAACCATGCATAGATAGTGATGCTTCAGTAAATCTCTGGAAACTGAACTGAAGTGAGTTTCACAGGAATTAAACATATCCATCACCCAGAGAAGTTGCCTCATGCTCCTTTGTTTTCTAATTTTCCTTAATATAAAATCTATACAGTTCACAAAATGTTTAAGTACAGAATAGAATTTTTATCTACTTACTTCTGACATCAGCTGGAGGTTCAGAGTTTTGTTTGAAAACATCTTCATGTCTGATCATTTGTCCATAACCCCTTCTCTATTTCTTCATCCTGTTGGGACTTGGGACATGCACACACATATATTTTCCATGCCACCAGAGCTCATATTCAAAACATGGTCCGCTGTGTGGGATTCAGCTCTATTAACCACTTGGCTACTCCCATTGAGTATTTTTTTCTTTTCTTTCCCAAATCTGATGTTACTGGATAAATAGCACTCAACAAAATGCAGATAACCTTAACTCCTATGAGCAAGTAATTACACATATACACAGGATAAGTATCCATTATATTAAATGCTTGGGACAGAAGTGCTTCAAATTTTGGACATGTTCAGAGTTTGAAATATTTTCATGTACATAATGAGTTATCTTGGGATAGGACCCAAGTAAGGACACACAATGTATATATATATGATTCATTCATATGATAGATAAAACCTGAAAATGAATATACAATATTTCTCCTTTTTTTTTTTCCCTATGGTATACATGCTTGCTGGGGAGAAACAGTGAGAGGGAAAGTGACAAATTGGGAGCTGAAATCCTTTCTCCAGTCTCTTCTTGGGATTTTGGGCACACGTGCACATGTGCCTAGTATGTGTTTCAAGCTACCAGGTCTGGAACTTGAACCATGGTTGATCATGTAAGAATCCAGTGCCTTAGCCACCATGCCATCTGCTGGCCCCAGCACACACTACTTTTAATCATTTCGTGCATAAAACAAAGTTTTCTTACATTAAGCCATCAGAAAACTAAAGTCTAACTAGCTCAGCCACCCATGTGGGTAATCTATGGTTGTTTCTCTCTATCATCATTCCTGCCTGTAAATTTATATAATACAATAAGAAATCATTTTTTAACTCTAATTTGCACTTAAGTACTTGACAGTACAAAATGTGACATATAATTAGTATAATGAAAAAATAATGTGTTCAGGGTAACTAAGCAGTAAAGTAATATCATGAGAATATTCATATCAACTGTTAAACAACAGCACCAAACAACACTGTGTTTGAGTCAAAGCTTATTGTATACTGTATTTTTCTTCTAAGTGAGAAGAAACTTCAGAAGCAGATAAGAGACTAGGAAGAAGGATCGCTCTGGATGTGAGGTATTCCACTGGAAGACTTTTTAAAATGTTTTCTCCAAAGTTATCTGCATCACTAATAACTTTTTTGTCTTAGAAGTCTCTCTTTGATTTTATAAGCTGACATGATTTCTTCTTCTGTTATAAACGCGTGCTCTTGACTTTCAATAAGGCCATCACACATTTTCAACGTAGTGTTTATAGGCACCCTTCTGCACAGTTAACAATGTCATCTTCATTAGTCACCTTGATTAAGAACTATTTTCGGTATTTTACCATACATTAATGGATGAACAAGTAGAGTCTTATTACTGATGTTCAACACTTCTACTATATCCACTTCTTCCAGCTTCACTGAGACTCTTAAAGTATACTTCGTGCATATGTAAGTAGGTCAGGCATCATTTTTTTTCCCGCTTGGCATACAGAAACCTTCAGTCATCACCTTGCTCTTCATCATAACTAAACGGGGTCACAGGCCAATGTTTATGCCAGACATGCACGACTGTATTTTTAGTAACTGTGTTCCAAGCATTGGCAATAGTATATACTGCACCCTCCATGCTAACGTCATTTTGAAAATCTTTCACACCCACACTGCTGCAAGTACGATATTCAAGGAGGTGCAGTCATTATTTTTCTTACGTTTTTCCTTTTTTATTTTTTTTTGTCTTTTTTTGCTTGTTTATGTTTTGGAGAGTATTTTCATATTTACTTTTAATTAATCTAGGGATATCCTCGTCACATGGCTGAATTAATCAAGTCTCATTTTGGGGAAAGTATGAGACATAAATTTTGTTTTTGATAAGAATTACAACAGAAGGATGAGCCTAACGGTGTTAAGCAATAACAGTCTCGCAGTCAGCATTCGGTCCAACTTCATTGCAGTGAACGAGCTTCTGGTATAACATTGGTGAAACGAGTCACAAAAGATGTTTAAGATTAGACTTATTTTTTTTTTTAAGCATAGTAATAGACTGGGAAGTAATCCACTCCTTTAAAACAACAAAGATGCAAGCTTTTGCCTATCACAGGATAACACTTATGTATATCTGCTGTATTAGTGCATCCCAGCACAGTTATCCTGTCCTTGGCATCATTAAATACCATATGACTTGTCTCATCAACCACAGTCAATGTTTTTCTGGGGTAATAATGCCAAAACAGTGATGTTTCATCAGCATTATAGGCCTCTTGTGTCAAATTTTCATCAGCAATGACCTTGGCAAACTTGTTGGTGAAATTCTCTATTGCTTTGTGAGCAGTGGGAATCTTTAAAAAATTAATGTTTTGCTATTTTTTTAAAAATTTCTACAGCCAGCCTATGTAATAGTCACAATTCCCTTTAATTTTCAGTTCATCATGATAGATCTTTGCTTTTTTTATTATCAGCATGCTATTATCTGGAATGTGTTCACTAAAACATTAATAGAGCCTTGCTTTAAATACCCACTAGAGACTTTCAGTTTTTGTTTTATGCAGTGTTTTTTCTAATTTTCAGTAATTTTCTTCATGACTTCCATCTTGGAGCTTCCACAGTTCATCATTCTTCTGTTTCTTTAGGTATATACGGTTGTCATTACCACACTTATTCTATGGTAAGCTGTTTCTCACTTACACTGCTGTCTAATTTCTCCAATAACTTAACTTCTGTACTATGGACAAACATAAATGCTTTTTAGTGTTCTTATCACTGTTACTCTTCAGGTATTTGAAGACTTATCTGAGATTTCTAGCAATATCTTTATACCACAATGCAGAGAATAAGCAGAACAACACAGTGACTAACACACATAGGTTTTTTTTTCCTCATGTGAGGCATCATGGGAACCTGCCCTCCTACCATTGAGTGTCCAAACTGCACCTGTGTCATTTTAGTATCCTTTCTGGGTGTGTCTACAGAACGAATCTGTTCATGCATGGAATAGATATATTACAGCTGATGGTATCAGGAGGTATTATTCCCTCGAGGATGCTGAATAAATTCTGTGTTGTGCACTTGCATTTTGACTGACCATTCACATGAAGTCAGATGTGGAATTTTCTACTTGTGTTGTCATCTCCATGCTCAAAACGTTTCAAATTTTGAGGCATTTCAGATTTTGTATGAATGACGCTCCAACTGTAATTGTTTCTAAGTATCATACAGCTTACAATTTGGGTGTTACAAGAAAAAAGTGACAAACACGTGTTTCACTGCTCTGGTTAAATTCTGTGATTGTGTCCTCAGTGCATTGAGATCCTATAGTCACTAAATGCTTTACTTAAATCTGCACCATCCTCTCTCTCTTTTTGCTCTGCAGCCCTCATTTTACCACAACTTCTCTTATCTTATATGTTTTCTACAACAGACTTTTACATTTTCATCAATGACATTGATTGCATTCCCATTGTCATATCCTCATTCAAGCACAAAGACACCCAGACATGAAAACACAGAAAGACAGACATTTTATGTAACTAAAATATATTGACATTTCAAGTCTTTGCTTAAAAACTGTTACTTTTTTTGGTCATCTCCTTTTGGCTCCTCAGAGTAGGTTAAATACTCCATTTTAAACTCATTTGCTACTTTGCAGTTCTTCATAGCACTTACAAGAATAGTAACATTTGAACATTCATGTAATTATATTTTAAGAAGACTATCTGAAACTATACTCTATGTTTTGTGATTAAATGAACTGTAATTTTGGCATCTAGCATGATTTTTTATCACATGACTAGACATTAAATGAATAAAGTGGTGTAATACATAAAAAGTCTGCCTAAAGAGAGATGCTGAAAATGGTCTGAACAAAGTTTCCTCTACCAGAAATTCCCTGATGTTATGTGGACATGGACAAGTAATTAGTACCAGGAATTTTAAAACATGCAAAGTCCAGGAAGCATTAAATACCAAAAGTATTAGAGAATAGTGGAAGGCAAAGAGTTTGAGTAAGTGTAATACCAAAATATATGCAGAAAAAGTAACTGTTTCTTGATCTGATTGCTGATTCCATAGTATAGGCATTACTCACTTATTGGCCATGTCCATTCGTAAGACTAAGCCATTAAGCAAATGGGTCAATAACAGAGGAGTTTAAAAGAAGATGTCTTGTGATTTGCCATGGAGCCATAGGGGTATGTATTTTTCAATAGATATCATGTGACACCATAATCGAATAATGTAATTATTTCAATTCCAAAAGCATACATTAGATAAGTGCTTGAAAGTGACATGACATACAACACGATAATATAAAGCAAACTTAATCATTTTTATTTATTCTGAATACCACTAGTGATGCATAATTAAGTACAAATTTATAAATGAAATAAGTAGTCTTGTGTAATTTCAAATGCTCATATAGTGAATACTAACTGACTACAGTAATGAGACAAAGACTGAGAAAAGGAATTTCTGAGACACAGACTGAGAAAGGGGATTACCAGTGCTGGAGGGCAAGTCTTAAATCCAAGGGATCATTAATCATGTTGGTCCTTATGTGAAGAATGGCTGTAGTGCTGATTTTACAGTGACAGGTTTATAAAGAATGAATTATTCTATATATGTGTATTCAAATAAACAGTATTTATTGGTATGCAAAAAATTTTAACTAAGTTTTGTGATAGAATGTGTAGACAGCGTATTCAGAGAATTTTATTTTGTCATACTACAACAGCAACCATTAACTCTTGATGAAGAAAAACACCTTGCTTTGCTAGTGTCTCCTGGACCCTGAAGTGTCTTCTGGATCCTGGTCTTTGCTTTATTCTAAGAATCTAATGCTATGGCCCATCCTGGACTTTGGCAAAATGCCTGGCTTCGTTATGTTCATGTATGATACTATGTTCTCCCTATTGCATAAAGTAATTTGTTCTGGAATACACATACATAAAAGTAATTAACCTTAGAATAAATTATCTATGGGACTGTCTTTCTATTATAAACAAGCTGCTCTCTAAATACTAATAACATCTATCACCATTTGTTTCCCCTACTTATAAAAAATTCATGAGGAAAGCTGACCACATAAAATCACTTCTATCTTTTTTTTCACATTTTTTTTTTCTTTCAAAGGAAAGAGAGAGAAAGAAGAAAAATCCCATGGCCTCACAACACTGCTGTCCTCCCTGCAACCTTACAGCTACTTAGGATTTGAACCTGGGGCCCTCCCATATGGCTCCAGCATTCCATAGTGGTACCCTACTGTCTGTGACTGGGGTAAAAATATCTCTTCTTTTTACCAAAATATTTGCAAAAAATGCTATTTTGTTAAAAATCAATTAGGACAGTTGTTGATTAGAAAAGGTTTCGAAAAAGGATGAGCAGATGGCCTAATGGTCATGTTGCTGGACTCTCACATGGCCAACTGCAGTTCCTGTCCCAAAGCAGGAGGCTAGAAACTCAGGGTGGGCATGTATGCATGTGTACCCAAGATCCTGAGAGAACAGAGGAGAAAGGATTGTGGTGTGGCCGTACTCACTGAAGGTGATTTCTTGCTTTCTATCTCTCTGTCTATGTCTTTCCAGTGAGCACGGGTGCCCTATAGAAAAATCTCTTTTTTAAAAAACCAAAAGTTTTTGAATAATACATTTAATAGACACAAAAATGATAAGATATTTGCTGGCAATAATGTATGTGGTAATGTCTTTGTTTTGACTAATATGTACCATATTCTTGCTGGAAAAAAATGTTGTATGCTGTAAAGATATATAATGATTAAATGTGAATTAAAAACAAAAAATTTAAAAATAAAAATAAATAAATGTACAGATTGGAAAAAAAAAGAGGTTTCAAAGTCCCTTATAATAGATTTCCATCACACTTTTATTTAGAAATTTGAACTTGGTACTGGAAAATCTCTTTTTTTTTTGGTATTTTGATGAGAAATCAATAAAATTTAAAGAGAAATTAGAATGTTCTTAGGTGAGATTAATTTTAGACAATTGTGTTTAGTTTTTAAATTCACTTTCTTAAATGCTGTATTCCAAATATTTAGTATTCAATGGTTGAGCAACATCAAGAAGTCTACTTTAAATTTTTCTTGCTTTACAAACTATTATATTCTTTTAGTTTATATTTTTATAACTAATGTGAAGTATAAATATAAAATATGAAATAGACATCTCTTAAATCAATATATTGATTTTAAAATGCCATTTCTCAATATTAATGAAATGCCACAATTCATATTTACAGGACATGTAGAATATATTTTATTTGTGAGCTGTTATATGGGAATTTGTCCCTCAGATCACTTCTGATGAGGCAGAAAAAGACAAAGTTGATTTTTAATCATGTGGGAAAAATGCATGTTATGTATATCAAGATCAAAATATTTCTCTTTTCCCATTAGCTTTTCAAAAGTGCCTCCTATCTCATATATGCTTGGTTTAATATCTATTGTTATAGATTTACTTGTCATAAAAGTTCTAAAGATTGATGATAGTACAAAAATATAAATAATTTAACTGTTCTTTTCTTATGTTTCATTTGATTTTAACAACATTTTTCAAAGATAGGAATAAAAAATATATCTTAAGCGAGTTAGGGTTGAAATGGAATGAAAGTCTTGAAGAATAAAGCATATAGGGCCAGTATTCTTCATAAATAATGCATGAGAAGGGGCTTACCATACACTTTTTGGGACTTGTATGAACTTATTCCATCTACTAGAGAAAGCTATTTTCTAAGTACAGCAAAAATAGTAAGGTTTGACCAGAGGATATAAAGGGACTTCCCAAAATAATTCCTTCACCCTCAGAAAGCAGTTTATCCAGGGGGAATTTCCTAGTCGTTTTCCATGATTTTTTAGCTACCCTTGGTAAAATTAAAGCAGTCAAGAAACAAAGTAGTCAAAGACTTAAGTTTTTATTAAAAAAAAAAAAAGAAGAAATCCAAGAGTTAATAAATTACTTATGTATCATTTTGACAAAATTCTGGCTTACAGAAGCTAGAGCTAGAATGAAAACCAGAGGTTTTAGAAATAGGGCAAAATAAAAAAAAAAAAAATGCTGGTTTAATCACCCCAGAGCTCGATGTAGGTTACTATCTCTGATTTAGAAGGAATAATAATTCATTTACATGGTTAGATAGTAAAAGGTATGCAACTCTAAGGTGGTACTGAAAGTACACCTCCCATTTCCAGGCATAAAGTGACTCCTTCTAGAAAGAAGTAACTGTCTTTTTTCAAATTGGGGATAGCCTGTGGCATGGTGGTTAAGGCAGCTGAATTCCACATGGTTGACTAGAGTTTCAAATCCAGACTTGGTGGCTTGAAAAAAAGTACAGATATTAGGAACAACAGATGGCGTAATAACTACGTTGCTGGAACCCCACACAGTCAATCACAATTCGAGTCCTGTTCTTGGTGGTTTAAAACTCAAGGGACCAGCAGTTAGCATAATGGCTATGTCGCTGGACTCCCACATAGTCGACTGCGGTTCGAGTCCCGGACCCGGTGGCTTAAACTCATGCCAGGCGTGTGTGCGTGCGTGTCCAAGATCCCAAGAGGAGAATGGAGGAGAAGGGATTGCAGCGTGACCATCCCCCCTGGGGGGTGATTTCCTGCTTTCTGTCTCTCTGTCTCTCTCTGTCTGTCTGGCGAGCGCACGCGCCCTATAGCAAAAACCTCTCCAAAAAAAAAAAATAAAACTCAAGCTAAGCGTGTGTGCGCTTGTGCCCCCAATCCTGAGAGAAGAATGGAGGAGAAGGCACTGTGGCATGATCATCCCCCCTGGGGGATCTTTTCTCTCTTTCTGTCTCTGAATTTCTCTGTCTCTCCAGTGAGAGCAAAAAGTTCTCTCAAAAAAAAAAAAAAACCAAAAAAACCCTGAAACAAAAAACACTCCAGGTATGTTAGTGTCCATGTCCAATAACAAAGATCTCTCCTGAGAGAAGAATGGAGGAGAAGGCACTGTGGCATGATCATCCCCCCTGGGGGATCTTTTCTCTCTTTCTGTCTCTGAATTTCTCTGTCTCTCCAGTGAGAGCAAAAAGTTCTCTCAAAAAAAAAAAAAAACCAAAAAAACCCTGAAACAAAAAACACTCCAGGTATGTTAGTGTCCATGTCCAATAACAAAAATCTCTCTCTCAAAAAAACCCAAAAAAGCAAAAAACAAAACAAAAACACTCTGTGTATGTGTGTGTGTGCATGCCCAAAATCCTAAACAAAGAAAGGATTACAGCATAACCATCCCAGCTGCTAGGTGATTTCTCACTCCTTCCAGTGAGTACACACACACACATACACACACCTTCTCCAGCTTATTAATAACAATAATACTAGAGATTGAGTTCAATCATACCCACTAGAATGACTATAATCAAACTGACAATCATCTAGTGCTGTCAAGGAAATAAAGAAACTGAGACATTAACACATTTCTCAAGAGAATGCAGAGTATGGTAGCCATATTGGAAAACTTTTAAACAGTTTCTTAAAACTTAAGCAGTGAGGGATCAGCAGATGGCAAAGCGGTTAAGATTCTAGGCTCCCATATGGCTGACCGTGGTTTGAGTGTCAGACGCAGTGGCTTGAAACTAACGCAGGATGTATGTATGTGCAGTGCAAGATCCTGGAAGAAGAAGGGATTGCAAGTGTGGCCATCTCCTATAGGGAGTGATTTCTCACTCTCCCTCACTCCGTGTCTGTTTCTGTCTCTGGAGAGCACATGTGCCCTAAGGCAAAAATGTCAAAAATAAATTAAAAATAAACAGTGGGCCTAGTCACGGTGCAGTGTTCACACAACTGGACCCACATGGGAGAGGTGCTGGATTCAGGGCCCAGTATCCTGCTGAGCGCACAAGGCATCTGCTTGCCTGTCATCTGAGCCAGTTGAGATTGGGGTGAATGGCAGCATGAAAACCCTGCTGGAGGTGCCTGCCTGTCTGACACTGCCTCTCTTTTTGTCATGAAAAAATATATATACTTTCAAAGACATTTATTTAAGAAACTTAAGCATTCATTTGTCACATGCTCCAGTAATTCTCCTACTAGTTATCTAATGAATAAAATTATATGTCCACACAAAGAGTTGGACAAAAATTTTCATAATGACATTTTTTATGATAGCCGGAATAATCCAAGTAACCACCATTGGTTACCAAAAAAAAAAAAAAAACCAAAAACAAAAACAGAAGTAGTATGCCTACACAATGGAATGCTATGCAACAATAAAAAAGAAGCAAACCACTGGTACATGGCGCAATACAGATGAAACTCAAAAACATGCTAAGGGATTATAACCACCGAACACCATCTGCCCAGACTATACCCTCTTGGCCCCCAGATCTAGCCAGGAGTCAGATTAGAGTACCCTACTTATTCTCTCTGTCTCTCTCCATTTCTCTCTTTGTATTTTTAATATGGTTTTTTTTTAATTGAACTTCTCTGCCGCACTTTTGTCTTGCTAATTCCTAGCTTTCTCCCTGCCCCCACAGGACAAGTCAATCAGCAGCCATCTATATCTGAGGTCTGAGCAGCCTCATTCAGGTTTTCTTTTTTTTTTTAAGAGGTGTTTGCTATAGGGTGCGTGCGCTCGCCAGAGAGACAGAAAGCGAGAAATCACCCCACAGGGGGGATGGCCATGTTGCAATCCCCTCTCCTCTATTCTCCTCTTGGGATCCTGGGCACACATGCACACGCGCCCAGCGTGAGTTCCAAGCCACCGGGTCTGGGGCGCAAACCACTGTCGACTTCGTGGGAGTCCAGCGGCATAGCCATTACGCTAACTGCTGGTCACCCAGGTTTTCATTTTTTAAGAAAAATTTTTTGTTTTTGTTTTTGTCTTTTTTTTTTCCTATTTTTTAGTTTTTTTTTTTCTTTTCCTTTTCCTTTTCCTTTTATTTTTCTTTTTTTACCTTTCTCAGTTTTTTGCTTAGCGTCCACAAGCTCTAGGTGCTCAGTAGCCAAATATCTGAAAACTTTTAGGATCAGATTAATCCTCAATTTTCATTGAATCTGCTGTGCAAAGGAAGAAAAATGGTACTGTTTACAGACTGCAGGTCACCTCCTGCATTCTTCTGATTGTTCAGATTTAATTCCCAAACTATGAAAAAATATAATCCATCAGATGACTAAAAACCACTTTAAAGGCACAAGAAATATGAGAAACTAAGGAAATATCTCTCCTCTAAGGGAAAAGAATAAATGCTCTTCCTTCACAGAGAATACAAGGGAACTGATGGAAATGTCAGATGAGTAATTTAAAGTATTCACAGTGACAAAGGTAACAGAGATGCAAGAGAAGAGAGGCAATAAACTCCAGAAGAAAAGAGACATCAAATTCCAGATGAAGTTTTTGCACGATCTAAAAGAGGAGACACACATCATAAGCAAGAATCAAATGGAATTGTTAGAAAAGAAGGTTGTAATACAGGAAATCAAAACTTCCCTTGAAAATATCAAAAGCAGATTAGATCACACATAAGATCAAATATCAGATGTAGAAGACAGAATCTGTGATCTAGAAAAATTCACCAAAAAGACTGAGAAAATAACCCAAAAAAAGAGAATAACATACGAGTAATACTAGATACCATTAAACTCCCAACATCCAGATCACTGGTATCCCAGAAGGTAAAGAAACTAATAAATTCATTGATAACCTATTCTAATCTATCTAAAATTACAGGTTACAATTTTTTGGGACAGAGAAGTTTTTGCTATAGGGTGCATGCACTCACCAGAAAGACAGAGAGAGTCAGAGAGACAAGAATGCGAGAAATCACCACCCAGAGGGGATGGTCACGCCGCAATCCCTTCTCTTCCATTATCCTCTCAGGATCTTGGACTTGCACACACATGTGCCCGGCATGAGTTTAAGCCATCCAGTCCAGGACTAGAACTGCAGTCGACCACATGGGAGTACAACAACATAGGCATTATGCCAACTACTGGTCCCACAGGTTACAATTTTATTTGTATTTTAAAATTATTACCATTATCCTTGACAGGTAACTTTCCATTATCATGTCTGTTAAATGTTTTTTTCCCTCCCAGGAAATTTCCTCCTTCCTTCTCCTCATTTTCCATCTTCCCTCCAACACCGTCTCTAGTATCCACAGTTAGTTTTTCCTACTTTTATACCTTCTAATTTTCTAGTTCCTGACATTTGGTATATATTAAGAGGGGACATACAATGCTTCTCTTCCATAGACTAGCTTGCTAGACATTAAATCTTCCACGATTGTCCACTTTGTATCAAATTTCAGGCTCTCATCGTCATTTTCCATCTTCCCTCCAACACCGTCTCTAGTATCCACAGTTAGTTTTTCCTACTTTTATACCTTCTAATTTTCTAGTTCCTGACATTTGGTATATATTAAGAGGGGACATACAATGCTTCTCTTCCATAGACTAGCTTGCTAGACATTAAATCTTCCACGATTGTCCACTTTGTATCAAATTTCAGGGTCTCATCTCCTTTTTCTGTTATGCATATGTTTATATGTATGTTTTGTTATTTAGCTACCGATGCAAATCATTGTACTTAAAAAAGAAGATGTACTTTAAAAACATATATCTTAAAACCTGTAGAAAATATTGATAAACATTTAGTATATAAGATCTTGCCAAGTACCATAAATTGAATAAAAACTAATGGTATAGATACATTTTAACTCATCAAATCCAGGGCAAGAATGTCCATAGTATAAGACTACATGTAAATTCAACCTATTTTTGCTAGGAAGACATATTTGTTTTTGTTTTTAACCCCTTCTTGGGTTTCATTGATCCAACAATAGTTGGAAACCTGGACTATACCACATACTTATGAAAACAAGGGAAATTTCTCAGTAGCAAAATTGTGAATTAGAACAATCATCTTATTTTATTATTTGTGAGAGTAGAATATGAAAACAAAAGGGCACAGAAATCATTTTTTGTGGTTTTTTTTTCATGCACACAAGTGGAAAATAATTTTTTCATCAGAATTAACTCATGTATTAATTTCATTTTTCATGAACTTTTTCACCTCAAGTTTATGAAGGGTAGAACTTGAATGTAAACATGAATACATGCAGATGTAGAGGGTTAGATATGTCTTTTCACTTTAGGTTTCTATCTGCTCAGTTGTACTATTTATTTCTCAGTTGTACTATTTATTATATATATATTCTTACACTTTTAGTTTTGGTTATGACTTTAATGTATTTTAGTAAACACTAAAAATTCTTCCATTATGCATTCTTTTGGGTACTTGAAATAAATTACTGAATAAAGAGATAAATGCTTTCTTTCTTTTTTTTTTTTTTTTGGAGAGGTTTTCGCTATAGGGTGTGTGTGCTTGCCAGACAGACAGAGAGAGACATAGAGACAGAAAGCGAGAAATCACCCCTCAGGAGGGATGGCCACGCCGCAATCCCTTCTCCTCCATTCTCCTCTCGGGATCTTGGGCACACACGCACACGTGCCCGGCCTGAGTTTTAAGCCACCTGGTCCAGGACGTGAACTGTGGTCGACTACGTGGGAGTCCAGCAACATAGCCATTACGCTAACTGCTGGTTCCCAAGAGATAAATACTTTCTATAGTGTTAACCTTATGAATATTAAGATAGAAAATAAACTGATTAAAGTAGAATGTAGGAACAACTAGAAGAGGAGTTTGAGGAGAATAAATGATAATAATTGAGGAATGCCCTTGACACAGCTTTGGTAAAGAATAAGATGACAAAGATGAGTTCTGTCGAATAAGATGCATGAGGAAGATTTGAAAACTAAGGAACTAAAAACATACAAAATGAGCACAGATGTGATATTTAGAAAATGTGAAAATACTGAAAGTACAAAATGAATTATTTTGTAGAAGTTAGGCAAGAAAGAACATGGTTATCTATATCATGATATCATCTATATCATCTTTTAATGTCATGATAACTATTTACAAAATATATTAGAAAATAATATCTTTTACAATCATAATTACTGTTCATAAATGATTAGACTAAAATCAATCTAAGTTAGGATGTTCAAATATACATCTTTATCAACACTGTAATTTATATTTCCCTTACATATTTTCTTTTTTAAAAAAGAATTATTTTATTTCAACTTTATTTATTATTATCATTATTATTTTACAGTTTGATCAGAGAGAGAGAGAGAGACAGAGAGAGAGAGAGAGAGGAAGTGAGAAAGCAAGCCACCAGGTCCGAGACTTGAACCGTTGTCAGCCATGTGGGAGTCCAGCGCCTTTAACCACCATGCCACTTGCCGGCCCCAATATTTTCTGATCCTGTAGCAGTTTCATTTCATTCTAACAGATTTTTTTTATTCTATTGAAGTACATGTGCATGATTTATATTATTATCTTTTATTTAAGCTGTAATTTAAGTTTGTCAATGATTCTTCTTTATTTGAAAGCTTAATATAAACCCTTTGAATTTAAATAGATACTTTCATAATGAAGGCACATTTTATAAGTGTGTAATTAAAAACAATTGCAAACATGTGGCATTAGAATCCTTGTGTAAAAATGAATAATAATTTGTTTCCACCTTTTTAAGCTGTGAGCACCAAATCATTTGTCATGACCTAAGAATAACCCTAAGTGGGAATTTATCACCTGCAATTTTCTTGACATTTTCCAACTGATGATTGAACTTGTAAAGCACTGCCTTATTAAAGAGATGACATTCAATGAGTCATAAAGTACTTTAACTTGAACACAGCCATTAGAATGTTCATATGATATAAAGGCCTTCCTCTTACTCAAACAATATATTTATTCATTGATACAGTGTTAAAAATATAGAAATGTGCTATGTCTAAAAATACATTTTGTGACTCAATGTATGTATGTGGTTAGTATTGTCTGTTAAATGGCTTCTGAGTTTCTAGAATTGATTCTAGTTCTAAAATATTTTTCCTATGTTTTTACTTTTCCCAAAGCTAGTGACTATGACAGATGAGCATACTTTTTTAAGCAGTAATTATTAGATCACCATGTACTTTTCAGCTATGTAGGAAGAAACTCATTGGAGCTTTGGTGCAAACAACAGCAGTTCTTCACAGTCTATCTTATAAGTAACAATAGGTTGTCTTGTAAAGTCTGCCTTAAACAACATCTACCGGGACAACATTGCTTCTTTTTGTATGTGTGTATCAAAATGATCAAGGTAGTGGTTTATGAAACTCAAATCAGTTAATATTTTAATTTTAAATATAAAATTAGAATTTTTTATCAGCTATTTCTGTTTTCCTACAAACTGTTAATATGAACCAAAAGTTATAGTTCGGCTAACCTTACCATATCTTAAGTCTTGTTCATATTTTCTGGCCCATTAGCCCTTTCAATAGATAACATTTTTTTCTCTTTTTTTTCGTTTACATCAGTTTTATTGAGGTGTAAATTACAATAGATATGTTAAAATGCACTTTTAAAAAATATTATTTGTCATAAGGCGTTTGCATTCACCAGAGAGAAAGACAAGAGACAGAGAGAGGGAAAGTGAGAAACCACCTCCCAAGAGGGGATGGCCATGCTGCAGTCCTTCTCTTGGATAACTTTTCTACCTACAAGCTCAGCTTGTAAGAAATTAAGACAAGTAAAGTGATTAGGAAAGGGAGGGGACATGTGGACTGTATTCGCCTCCTTATGGGAGGGTTAGTTACGTCTATTTTATAATGGGTAATACTTAGATGTTTATGTCAGAAGACAAAGACCAGGGAAGAATAAAACACAAACTATAAATAAAACAAGATTATTTTATTATATGTGGATATAGAGTCAAGATCTCACAAATAACTTTTTATTAATTCATTCAACTCAAATTACCCTTCTTTTGATTAACAAAACCCCCAATTACTAATATGTTGACAATTAGTTCCAGTTCTCAAAGATTTTGCAAGTTTTATGCCTATTCACAACTCCTCACCATCCTCTTATGTATTTTCAAAGAAAGTGATCAAATTGCAATGCTGGGCTACTGTAAAAAAATTTTAAGTAGTTTTGTTTAATGTAATTCTATTTTTTTTCCAATTTTGACTTATAGTAGTAATATTTCATAGCAGGTATATACATTATTATAAGTTAGCAAGAAATGAAAGGAACCAATATTATGAAAGGAACAAGCCTACTGACCAGTTGACCCTTTCTCACATTTTCTGTATTTCAGTTGGTAGAAACTTTCAAACTGGAAAACCTCAATTGGCTTTTCATGGTTATATCCTATGAATTCAACTTTTTTTTCAAGGCGTTTACCACAAAGTAGTATGTGCTCACTAGAGAGAGCCAGAGAGAGACAATCCTAAGGGAAACTAAGAAATCAACGCCCAAGTGCATAGTCATGCTGCAATCCCTTCTCCTCCATTTTCCTCCTAGGATTTTTGAGCAGCAATCCCTTCTCCATTTTCCTCCTAGGATTTTTGAGCACATATACATTATTTTCACACCCCCAGGTCTGAAACATAAACAAGCCTTCAGTTTTGTGGGAGCCCAGCATCTTAACCATCACGCCACATGCTGGTCCCTGGATTCAACCTTTTTAAAAGTCCTTTCTCTTCGGTACTTTGTATTACAATGTTGTTCTCATCATTGTCACCTGAAATAGTCACCACATGGCCTTCTGCTTATCTTTCTAGTTCTTTCAAATTATCTTGTTTTATATTCTTGTCTTATCCTCTTTCTAAAAAATCCAATCACCAATATATTTTATCTATTACTATTGTGTGTTTTTCCAGGCTACTTTGCCAAGTTACTTATGTAATACTCAGACCTTGGAATTACCTACCAACATATTGTAAAAATTTCCAGTCAATACACAAAGTTCAATATAAATATCTTATTTTTGACAAAATTTTCTGGTCTGGCCCCATAATCTAGTAGTTAAGGGACTTGGATAACACATGGACAACCATGATTTGAATCTCTGCCCCAGCAGTTTGAAAAAATACACTGGGCATGTTTGTGTGCATGCTCCAAACACTGACAGGATGGGGAAGTGGAGGAGAAGGGATTGTGGCATGACAACAACACTTTGGGGATGCTCTCTTTCTTTTTCTCTCTCTGTCCCTTGCAAAAACACATGCTTTCTATAAATAAAAGTTCCAGAAAGTAGAATTAATTACTTGTTGTTTTATAAACACTATTTTTTTATATTAATATAATAAAACTATTATCATAGTATAGGTAATTTTTCAAATCTTTATCCTTGATTTCTAAGTTTATTATAAGCAAGACTTTTTTGCAAATTACATATTTTTAAAATTCCTAGTGCCCACCAGTGTGCTAATCAATGATTATTCATTTAAAATAATCGAATCTGGATTATTCTATAAATGAATTTTTAAATTTTGTTTTACTTTTCTTTTTTTGGACAGAGTTTATTATGTTGCCATCCTTCCTCTTCAGCCTCCCAAGTGACTGAGATTGCAGGCATTTGACACTTCACCTGTCCAGAATAAACCCAGACCTCTCGTGTGACCTTAACCTGCAGAGTAACAGCGCTTTCAGTATGCACTACCACAGCTAGGTGTGTTTCCTTATTTTAGATGTGAACTTTACTCTGAATAACAGAGTAAAGTTAATTAGTTTGTTATGTTAGCCATTAGTGAATATTTTGCCATCATTTTATTTTTTCACTATCATTGAATAATTGTAAACAGAGTAGGTTCTCCAAGTTTAAAATTTGTCTTCCTGATGAATTCACTTAAGTTTATTACATGTTTTATTATTTACTAGGTGGAGAGGGAACTTTCTATTTGGTGTCTTTTATTGCCCTTATCTATTAAGGAAATAGTTTTAATATACAAATCAAAAATATGTTTTTCTAAAGAATTATTAAATCAATTTTACTTATTATGATTATTATTATGACTTAATTTGCTAATGGGTATGTGTGCTTATCCGGGATAAACAGAGAGAGAAAGAAATTGAGAGAGAAAGTGAGAAAGGAAGCCACCAATTCCAGGACTCAAACTGTGGTTGGTCACGTGGGAGTCCAGCACCTTAATTACCATGTCACCTGCTGGCTCTAGAAATTTTAAAACCATAAATATGTCAATTATTCATAACATAGAGTAAAAATATTGATTATGCTATAATGTCTAATATTCACCATTAGACATATATCTCAGTATGTTGATGTCATTAGGTGAACTCACATGAATTCTCAGAGAAGAGCCACTCTACATCACAGATAGTTAAAAAAAAAAAAGATGTGTTTGGAAAAGTAAGCAAGTCAATATATTAAAGAAAAGGTATATTTCAAAACACCAAATTAATCCTACTTACTTTAGTTTTGCAAGATTTTGAAGTTCAAAACTGTAATACAATCAGATATAAATATAAATTTTGGGGAATCAAATAAGATAGAGTATCTCAGACTCACATTATGTTTTATTTGCCAGAAAGACAGCCAGAAATTATCTGCTGAAGGTATGAATGATGACTGAAACATGATTTGTATTTAAAATAGTCAACAAATACCAGGGTAATCTAAAAACCTCCTTCCAAATATGTCAGATTTCATGTGATTATAACTGCATGATTACAATGACAGGAAGTTAAATCTCCATGCTTAAGCAATCAATCAAAGAAAGAACCCTTAGTTTTAGTTATTGTAAGCACATTTCTAATTTTACTAAGTTTTATCTGCTATAAAACTTAGAAGTAGTGGAAAAACCTGTGTCCTGGTGGTTAAAGCAGTTGGATCCCACATGGGCAACTTTATGATTCGAGTTTCAGACATAGCAGCTGGCAATACACATAAAGAGCATGTGCATGCAGAATCAAAAATCTTGAAAGGAGAGAGAGATGCAGGAGAAGGGATCATGACGTGACTATGCACCATGGGGATGCTTTCGTGTTTTTCTCTCCAGCAAATTCATACTCTAGGAAAAAAAAGGCTGAAACATTATACATTGTCTCTGAACATTTTACTTAAACCCTGAACCACTAAGATAAACAAAAACATGTTCTAAAATCTAAGTTCTACAACATACTCAACATTCATAAATACACTGTATGTAGTTTTATATAAAATATTGTGATATTTGAGCTAAAACAAATGACTATTAAATACATATTTATGTATTTAGAGAGAGATTTTTGCTATAGGGTACATGCACTCATCAGAAAAACAAAGGGGGAGAAAGGTGAGAAATCACTTCCCAGGGGGAGAGGCCATACCACCATCACTTCTCCTCCATCCTCCTCTTGGAATTTTGGGCATGTACACACACATGCCCAGTGTGAGTTTCAAGTCTCAGGGTCCAGGACTTGAAACATGATTGGTCATTTAGGAATCCAACACCTTAACCACTCACTATGATACCTGCTGGCCCCTTTAAATACATCTATTACTGCTTGTCAAAATAATAATTACAGTTTTTCCAGATGTTTAATGATGTCACCTAGCTAAGATATTAAGGTCAATCTTGATTTCTAACTAAATTTATATGGTTCAGTTAAAGTAAAAACCCATATACAATATACCATCAGCCATTAGATATGGAGAAAGTATTAAGAAAATGCAAGTGTAATTATACAACATAAACAGGGCATATTTTCTAAGTAAATGTTAAACCAATATTGTCTTAAAACTTTTTAAATACAGAGTTGTAATTTTAAACAACAATTTAATAAAATTATTGCCCTATTTTAATTAATGTTTACGCAGAAAACAAATGTTCTCTTTATTTTTAGGGATATCATACGTTTTGATTTCTAACTCCTAAAAAAACCCCAATATTTTAAAAATTTATTTCTTACTTTTATACTATATAAAAAGATTTTATTTTAGGTAGAAAGTAAAAGGGATATATTAACTACTTTTTAAAAGATTTTTCCATAGGGTGAATGTGCTCACCAGGGAGAGACAGAGAGAGAGAGACTGTGAGAGATCATTCCCCTAGGGGAGATTGCCACACAGCAATCCCTTATTTTCGTTCCCTTTTTGGGATTTTGGGCACACACACATACACACACACACATATGCACACAAATGCCTGCACCTGGGTTGATTGTCATGCTACCAGGTCTGGGTACAAACCACTTTTGGCCATGTGGGAATCCAACACCCTAACCTAAGATGTATTATATGACTATCCCCTAAGACTTACAGAGGCTGCCTACAATAAATAGTAAACATATACCTTCTGGACTCAGAATACATTATATTTTACATTGTCTCTGAACATTTTACTTAAACCCTGAACCACTAAGATAAACAAAAACATGTTCTAAAATCTAAGTTCTACAACATACTCAACATTCATAAATACACTGTATGTAGTTTTATATAAAATATTGTGATATTTGAGCTAAAACAAATGACTATTAAATACATATTTATGTATTTAGAGAGAGATTTTTGCTATAGGGTACATGCACTCATCAGAAAAACAAAGGGGGAGAAAGGTGAGAAATCACTTCCCAGGGGGAGAGGCCATACCACCATCACTTCTCCTCCATCCTCCTCTTGGAATTTTGGGCATGTACACACACATGCCCAGTGTGGGTTTCAAGTCTCAGGGTCCAGGACTTGAAACATGATTGGTCATTTAGGAATCCAACACCTTAACCACTCACTATGATACCTGCTGGCCCCTTTAAATACATCTATTACTGCTTGTCAAAATAATAATTACAGTTTTTCCAGATGTTTAATGATGTCACCTAGCTAAGATATTAAGGTCAATCTTGATTTCTAACTAAATTTATATGGTTCAGTTAAAGTAAAAACCCATATACAATATACCATCAGCCATTAGATATGGAGAAAGTATTAAGAAAATGCAAGTGTAATTATACAACATAAACAGGGCATATTTTCTAAGTAAATGTTAAACCAATATTGTCTTAAAACTTTTTAAATACAGAGTTGTAATTTTAAACAACAATTTAATAAAATTATTGCCCTATTTTAATTAATGTTTACGCAGAAAACAAATGTTCTCTTTATTTTTAGGGATATCATACGTTTTGATTTCTAACTCCTAAAAAAACCCCAATATTTTAAAAATTTATTTCTTACTTTTATACTATATAAAAAGATTTTATTTTAGGTAGAAAGTAAAAGGGATATATTAACTACTTTTTAAAAGATTTTTCCATAGGGTGAATGTGCTCACCAGGGAGAGACAGAGAGAGAGAGACTGTGAGAGATCATTCCCCTAGGGGAGATTGCCACACAGCAATCCCTTATTTTCGTTCCCTTTTTGGGATTTTGGGCACACACACATACACACACACACATATGCACACAAATGCCTGCACCTGGGTTGATTGTCATGCTACCAGGTCTGGGTACAAACCACTTTTGGCCATGTGGGAATCCAACACCCTAACCTAAGATGTATTATATGACTATTCCCTAAGACTTACAGAGGCTGCCTACAATAAATAGTAAACATTTACCTTCTGGACTCAGAATACATTATATTTTAAAATAGTTATTTTTTCTTTTCATTTATAAACTGAGCCTTAAATGTCATCTATTTTGTAGTCCTTAATAAGAAAAATTATTATTTCTCTTTTTAAATTGGTATCAATATATAATACCATTAATACATTTAAAAGAAAATTATAATGCTTGAAAATACTTATGCTTTTGAATTGTTTCAAGAATATTCTTATACACAGCTAAATAAATATATGATTAAGCCACATGAAGTTGCTAATTTTTAAAATACAGAAAAGGTAATTTTATGGTATAACTTACAAATATGTATGTTAACATGTACACCTGTATCTGTCTAGTAAGGTTTTGTATATTTTAATATAAATCAACTACTCAATGTCTTCACAAATGATATTAATAGAGGATAGATAAATATTTTTATTACTTTATGAAAATACTATATGTGTGTATGTTTTTCTTCCACTATTTTGTTATTAAAAAATAAATATCCAGGTGAAGATATGTCTAAAGTTCTTTATTTTAATGACATAATCTATTCTCTTTTAATTTATTGTGATACTTTATGTATTTGTAGGGCCTGGATATTCTGACTAGAGACAATCGCAGATATCACATTGTTCTGATAGCAAGAAAGAAATACTAACTTAACTGACAGATATCACAAAACACGTAAACACTAACCCCAATCATGTATAACTAGAAGAAAAAAGGCAGATAGGATTAAGAAAGTAAATCTGACTTAATGTTATTGCTATTCTCTCTTTGTAGTTTAAATATAAAATACAAGCATGCAAAGTACAATTTAAAAATCTTTCTTGGGACCAGTGGATGGCATAATGATTATGTCTCTGGACTCTTACATAGTCAACTAGAGTTTGAGTCCTGGACCCAGCAACTTAAAACTCACTCTGGGCACGTGTGTGTGCATGCTCAAAATCCTGAGAGGAGAATGGAGGAGAAGGGATTGTGGCATGGCCATCCCTCCTGGGGGTTACTTTCTTGCTTTCTGTCGGTGTCTCTCTGATGAGTTTATATATCCTATAGTCAAAAAAAAAAAAAAAATTCTCTCAGAAAAAAAATTTCTTAAGAGATTTTTCTCTCCACTTTATACAGAAGCTCCTCATTGTGAAGTAAGTTCACTGCAAACTGGTTACAACTTGCCTTGAGTCCAGTGAGAAGAAATACACATAGACACACACACACACACACACACACACACAAATGCTACATAGAGTGGATTTATTACTTACAGAGAAATAGCAAGCAAAAACAGAAGCCTATGATGTATTATATGATCATTTCCTAAGGCTCAGAGAAGCTGCCTACAGTAAACATAATCCCATCTGCATGTGCCCCATTTGCACTACAGCTGAAGGTCTTGAGAAAATAGCCCATACTAGGTTTTATCTCATGGTCATGATAATCACTAGGGCTCAAAAAATACTAGCAAAGCAAATCAAACAGCACCTCAAAAAGATTATACAGCATTACCAAATGAGACTCATCTCAGGAATGCAAGGATAGTTTAATGTATTCAAGTCAATAAATGTGATACACCATCAACAAAATGAAGAATAAAAACTGTATGATCATTCCAATAGAAGAAGAAAAAACCATGAAGCCAGTTGCAGTGGTGCAGTGGTGATGCAATGATCTGCAATGCTGAAACCATTTGGGGAGGTATCAGGTTCATGTTGTGAGATCTCCCTGTATATCCTGGCTATTTGCACGCATGCCCATTATCCTGGCTGGCTGAGCTAAAGGTGGATTGCAGCATAAAGGTCCTGTTGGCCCTGCCTGTCTCTCATTCTCATTCTCTCTTTCTCTTCCTCAGTCTCTCTTTCATGGAAGAAATAAATGAATAAACTTTAAAAAGAAAAGAAATCATTCAATAAGATTCACTGTATCTGGGGGCTAGCAGGTAGTGGGGTGGTTAAGACACTGGAACCCCACATGACCAACTACCATTCTAGTCTCAAACCTGGTGGCCTAAAAAATCATGTCGGGCATGTGTGTAATAGTGCCCCAAAAATCCCAAGAGAAGAAGGAATTTCAAGTGGTCTTCCTACCTGAGAGGTGATTTCTCACTTTCCCTCTCTCTCAGATGAATGCATGTCCCCTATAGCAAGAACAAAAACAACAATAAAACCAATATTCCTTTATAATGAAAACATTCAAAAATTAGTTACACACAGAATATATTTCAAAACAATAAAGACCATGTACGACTAGTCCACAGCTAACACTATACTGAGTATGAATCGGCAAAATTAAAAAGCGTGTTCTATAAGAACCAGAATAAGATAAAGATATCCACTTTCATTGCTCTTACTCAATATAGTGTTGGAAGATTTTGGTAGAGCAACTAAACAAGATAAAAACATAAAAGCAAATCAAATTCAAAAGAGGAACTAGAATTGTGTCTGTTTGCAGATGACATCTATGTTTTTAACATTTATTTATTTTTGAGAAAGAAAGACAGATGCAGAACAAGGTTTTTACATGTCATTCACCCCAAGTCTTAGCCAGCCTGGGTCTCAGGCATGCATGCATACGTTTGCTATAGTTAGGGATGTCAAGAGATGCAAACCCAGGGAATTTCCCTATAGGTCCAGTGGCATTACGACTGCTATCACCACCTGCTCCCGCCACACTCATGACCTTCTTATTGAAAAACCTAACACTCTCCAAAACAACTATTAGAACTTATAAACAAATTCAGTAAAGTAACAGAACACATCAACTTATAAAAATCAGTAGTTTATTATACACCAATAATAAACTAGCTGAAAATAAATTCTAAAATAAAAACTGTCTTATTTAAAATAGCTACAAAGAAGTTAAAATACCTAGGAATAAGTTTAACTAAGGCAGTGAAAGATTTGTAAGGAAAAACTATAAAACACTGATGAAAGGAATCAAAGAAACAGTGCTTATATTATTAAAAGCGGCCTACAAATTCAAGGCAATACCTAGAAAATACTAAATCAAATTTGTATGGAACGACAACAACAAAAAATCCTAGATAGCCAAAGCATAATTCCGAGCAAAAGGAATGAAGTTGGAGGCATCACACTAACAGATTTCAAAACTTATTATAAAGCCAAAGTAATCAAAACAGCATGGTACTGGCAAAGAAAACAAATAAAGAAAAAGACACACAGGCCAATGAAGCAGTACAGAGAATGCAGAAATGAATTTACATATATGCAGTCAATTGAGTTTTGTCAAAGTACCAAGAACATTCACTGGAAAAAGACATCATTTCTTTTCTTCTTCTTTTTTTTTTAATAGTATTTCTGTTTTCTTTTCTTTGTTTGTTATTGGTTTTTTTACATTTTTATTTCATTTTCTTTTATATATTCAATCACATTATTTAGCTTACAAAGTGAATCTTTCAACAGGTGAACATTTGTCCCTACTCTACTTGATAAAACTATAAAATATCTTCAATAGATAATACCACATTTCTTTGTCCCTTTAATGCTTTGCCTCCCTATTTTTAATAAATTGTGTTGGGAAAAATTGTCACCCATAGATAGAGGGATGTAACCAGATTTCTATCTCTTACCATATACCAAAATCAATTTAAAATGAACTAAAGACAAATATTATACTCAAAATTATCAAACAGCTATAAGAAAACACAGAAAAAATGCTTGATGACAGTGATACATGTAGAGAGTTCTTAAATAAAATCTCAAAGCAAAGGCAACAAAAGCAAAAATAGATAATATTACATCAAACTAAAAGCTTCTGCACAGAAAAATAAATAATCAACAAAGCGAAGAGACAAACTACAGAGTATTAGAAAATTCTTGCAAATTATACATTTGACAAGACCTTAATAACCAAGATAAGTAAGCAAAGAATGCAACAGCAAATCATCAACATTATCATCATTTTATTAAAAATAGGCAATGATCGGAATAGATGCTTTCCAGAAGCATACACACAAATGGCCAAAGTATATAGAAAAAGTTCAACATCGGTCATCATCAGGTAAATACAAATCAAGCAAAGGAGGTATCAGGTTACCTCAGTTAGAATGACTATTCTCAAAAAGACAAAATGTAAGCGAAAGAACTTTTTCCCACTATTGATAGGAATGTAAATTATTGCAGACATTAAGGAAAACAGTTCGGGGGTTTCTCAAAAAACTAAAAATAGAGTTGTTGGCCCAGCCTAGGTGGTACAATCTGTGGTGTGCTAGATTGGCATATCTACATGACTCACTGTGGGTTTGGTTCCTTGGGTTGGCTTGAAAATAGGCATATGCACAGTGCCTAGGAACCTGAGAAACTGGGAGTCACGGTGAGGTGGGAAACTGTCAGGGGTGCTTTCTCTTTTTCTTTCATTTTATAGACATGTGCTCTCTATCATAAAAATGGAGTTGGTGTACGATCCAGTAATTCCATTATTAGGCATATATACAAAGGAAAGGAAATCAGTATGTTGTAGAGATAGCTGCACCCCAATATTTGTTGCAGCACTATTCATAATAGTTGAGATATGGAAGCCACCTAAGTATTATTCAATAGGTGAATGGATAAAGAAAATAACACACACACACACACACACACACACACACACACACACACACAATGTAATACTATTTAGTCAATAGAAAGGATAAAATCCTGTCATTTGAGGCAGTATGAATGAGCCTGGAGGACACAATGTTAAGTAAAATGAGCCAGGCGCTGAAAGATAAATAACACATATTCTCACTCACGTGTGGAAACTAAAAAAGAGGACCCTGTAAGAATAGAAAGCAGAAGAGTGATTATTAGAGGCTGAAAGTATGGGAGTAGTAGGAATAGAGAGATATTAGTCAATGAATATGTAATTACAGATAGATAAAAGGAACAAGTTGTAGTTTTATATAGTACGTTTGGGTAACTATAGTTAACAATAATTTATTAAATATCTCAGATTGACTAAATGAAAACTTCGAATGTTCCCAGCACAAATTAATGACAAATGTTTGAAATAAGGGACATGTTGGGAACCAGCAGTTAGCGTAATGGCTATGTCGCTGGACTCCTACATAGTCGACCACGGTTCACGTTCCGGACCCTATGGCTTAAAACTCACACCGGGCGCGTGTGCGTGCATTCCCAAGATCCCGAGAGCAGAATGGAGGAGAAGGAATTGCAGTGTGACCATCCCCCTGGGGGGTGATTTCTCGCTTTCTGTCTCTATGTCTCTCTCTGTCTGGCGAGCACATGCACCCTATAGCGAAAACCTCTCCAAAAAAAAAATAAAAAAGAAAGAAAGAAATAAGGGACATGTTAATTATCTTGATTGTATCACCACAGATTATATTCTTTTTAATGGAAAAAAAAATCACACCGTGCCCCACAAGAATGAAAAAACAATATGTGTCAATGGAAAGGAGAGGAAATTGAGAAACTTGCAGGGGAAAACTACTGAAAAAAAAATCCTATTTCTGGGTGGGACCTGGCTGTTCCAGAAAGTTCCTACCCCAAGATGTTATATTCCCAGTACATCCTACAGTATTTCATTCTGTTCTTTTCTTTATTTTTCTTTTCTTTCCTATTTTTTTGCTTTTTGAGAACTATCAGCAAGAAAGGAGGAAAACGGTTTTTTTCTGAAGCTAACTAAAGAACTGACTTACACTCGTGATGTGAAGGAGAGGATAAAAGAGAACATCAGATAACCTATCTTTTGCCCTAGAATTTCCAAAATTTACTTGGTTCTTAAAAGCTCTGAAACACATCCTTGAAAGCTGAGTCATTCTGGAAAGTCAGACAGAACTTTGTTCAAATCAGAAATACGGCATGAACTGATTACTTAGAATCCCTGAGTTTTTACTTTTTTATCTGTTTATTTTGTTTTTGCTATAGGGCATGCACACTCACTGGAGATACAAAGAGAGAGAGAGAAAGAGAGAGAGAGAGAGAGAGAGAGAGAGAGAAAGTGAGAAATCACTTCTCATGGTGGGTGGGCACACCAGAATCCCTTCTCCTCTGTTCTCCTCTCAGGATTTTTGAGCACTCTAGACATGAACTCAATTATTCCCACATGGATCAGTCTTGCAGACTGTCACATTTTATTGCTGAACTCTTTGGCTTCCTACTTATTGTTTCTTTAATGCACATTTAGAGTCTCACTTTCTGTGATTCTTATAATTCAGAGGAAAGAAGACATATATCTATATGAGGAAAAATATCCAAAGATAGATATAAATGGAGTGTGCATATTAACAGGGAATCCTGGACAAGATGTTGGGAACAGATTCTACTGGGTTTACCTGGGATAAAAGATTTACTAAACTAATTTAGGATAAGACATTATTTAGTATAAGATATGATGTTGGAAAAAACACAATGTAAAGAGTATGTTTATACTTGAAGATATGTCATATTATTTTTGAAATTAGAGGAAATCACTTTTGGAGGATATATCTAGTCTCAGGTTAGTCCAGAAAGATTATTAAAGATAGTTGACACATTATTCTATAGGTCTTTGCCATGTTCCTCTGTAAATAGAGCTATCGGGATGTTCTATAATTGGATGCCACAAATTTGGCAAACAATCTGTAAGAAACACATTCTATTAAAAATTGGTCAAAGCCAAATACCATTGTTCTAACAGACTCTTTTTCTTTTTCTAATAGACTCTTATATCCATGCTACTGTTAATCCTTTCCCTCCTCTCATTTTAAATACATGTGATATTTTGTTATGTATTTCTTGAGAAAGCTATCTAACTCTTGAAATGACATACATAGATATGCAAATCTTGTTCTAATTATAGCGCTATAGCCACTATTATGTGACTTCTATACTATCATTATCTTGGCTTGCACCCATATTCATTATGCACTGATCTGTGCTAACAACTGGCATCTGTTCAAAGACTTCAGTGGCATTTCCATATCAAGTAGGCATTTTATTTTTGACCTGTGTTTTTATAAGTTGTATGAATTTTTTCCCTCTGAAATACAAAAATAAAATAAAAGAAATGTTAAGCCATTTAATCAAAAGAATGAAAAGACAAATGATTCAGAAATATCATGCAAAAACACTGTATGTAATGACTTTCCAACCAAAAAAAATGGAATAAATAATTTAGAATAGACATTGAGATAGAATTTAAAAGCAATTGCATCTATCTCAAAGAAGATTTACTACAAGCATAAACTATTCACACAAATAGCTAGGTTACAAGAGAGAATGCATTTTGCAGAATAGGTACAAATATAATGATAAGAAAACACTGCGGGTAGAAACTATAGTTCTGGGAGGAGAGAGAGAAAGGAGTGATAAGCAGCTGGGTTTTAAAAGTGGCTCTAAAGCTCAGCCTTGAAAGGACAATAGATGCTTTGGTCAAGTGAACAAGGAAACACCAACAAACACCACCAAAATAAAACATTAAACAACAATAACACAGGACAAGAGGCAAAGCAAAAAGTTCAAGGTGAGCAAATGCAAGGCACACACTAAGAATATACTCAAATTTTAATAGAATATTGTTCATAGAAGAGAACTGCTGGCAGTAAAACTGTAAGTGTCAGCTGAGGTCATACTGGAAGCAAAGAAACTGACTCTTCTGTACTCATTAGAGAATTCTTTAAAATGTTTGAAAAGAGAAGAAATATAGTCAGATTTTTATCTTAAATGTGGAAAATTACTCTAGTAAAGCAACTTCTTGCACATGGGAAAGATAGCAGAAAGAAATTTGTTTTTAAAACTATTGGAATTTAGATAAGGAATAATAAACATAAAGATTTGTATACTGAAAGTAGGGAGAATAGGGGAAGAAAAATGTGAAAGAACTGAGAAGACACCATGGTGCATGCAACATATTGTAAGGTGGGGTGAGGTATACTGGTGTCTTCAGGTTTTCTACACCTGAACACTGGCATTGCTCAATACCTGGCTTTCTGCCTGAGATAAAGACCTGTTTTGAATTGGATTTGATAAAAGAGAACATGATTTTGATTTTCCATGTTTTGGATTTCTAAAGTTTCTAGAGTAATCATATGGGTATTTAATAGGCATTGAAACATAAAGTAGGAATATCAGAAAAAAATGAAGAGTATTTTCTTGAATAATCTGAATATGGGTAATTATAGAGAATAATTAAGAAATCAACTCTGAAGTCTATAATTGAACTGAGTTAAAGACAGAATGAAAATTAAATGGGACTGGCAGGTGGTATGGTGTTTAGGATGTTAAATTCTCACACGGCAAACTGTGGTTCAAATCCCAGATCTGGCAGCTTGCTTTCTCATTCTCCTTCTCTCTCTCTCTCTCATCAAATTAAAGTAACAGGAATAACAAATAAAATTAAAATAATTTTCTTTTTTTTGGTGAGGTTTTTGCTATAGGGTACATACACTCACAAGAAAGACAGAGAGACAGAAAGCAAGAAATCACCCCCCGGGGAGGATGACCATGCCGTAATCCCTTTTCTTCCATTATCCCCTCACAATCTTGGGCACGCACGCACATGCACCCAGGGTGAGTTTAAGCCACTGGGTGCAGGACTCAAACCATGGTCAACTACATGGGAGTCCAACAACATAGACATTACTCCAACTGCTGGTCCAAAATTAAAATAATTCTTAAAAAAATTTAATGACAATGAAATATAAACCCCGTCATTTTTTTTAAGGTAAAACGTTTAATTTTTCAAATTTGAGCTCCAAATAAAATTCTATATTCATAAAAATAAAATAATTATTTGAATGGCTCAACTGGCTGCAGAATGGATTTTGATACTGAAGAAAGCAAGTTGTTCCAGGGTTATTGGGTGCTTTGTAATGTGGTTTTGGTCAATAACCACACTAAACTGTACATACAGACTGCAGAGAGGAAGACAGTAAAAGAAACAATTACAACATCAAAGTGAGTGTGAATCACTGAGAGAAACCAAATACAAAGGCTGTTGCAGGAAATCAGATCAAGGGCAAAAGTGAGATTTAAAAGCTTTGTAAGGATCTTCAGGGCACAGTTATTATCTGAAGCACGGATATAATTTCCTGGGCACATCAACACCTTTGACCTTAGAGTCGCTGCTTTCTCTGGATCACTACCGTCAAGCCACCTGCCTGTTAACAAAATGAGCAAGTTCCTGCCAGGGGATTGGCACTGGCTCTTCTTTGCCTGATCATTTTCCTCTCATATAATCACATGGATTATTCCGGATCTTTCAGCAAATGCAACTTAGTCAGTTTATTTAAAATTTGGAACCTCCTTCCCTAAAAGTCCCAACTTCTCTTTACTCTTCTCTGACACACTATGTATCAATAATTTACTTTATTTTATTTTTAAAATTTTTTCCTTTCACACTAAAACAGAAAATTATTTCTATTATGTTACAGATGGCCTTCAAAGCTTAGAAAAATGATCTACTACATAGTAAAATCTCAAATATATTCTGAATCAGTGGAATTTGGAAACTTGAAGATTTGAAAGTTATTTGTTATTTAATGAAATTCCATTTACTACTTCGTGCCCAGGCACAAGAAAATGCATCTTTCTATTCCATATAGACACGTTCCCTAGGCCATAGAAAGAAAGAAGAAAAATTCTAAATGAAATAAGTGTAAGGATAGTGGTTACACTGGGAGGAATTTTAGCCCCCAAGGAAAAGTTCACATCATCCTGTAAAATAACTTTTTTTTGGAGAGGTTTTTGCTATTGGCCACGTGCGCTCACCAGACAGAGAGAGAGAGAGAGACATGCACACGCACCTCACGTGAGTTTTAAGCCACCGAATCCGGAATGCGAACCGTGGTCGATTACATGGGAGTCTAGCCACATAGCCATTACGCTAACTGCTGATCCTGTAAAATAACTTTGACCTTACTTTTCAAAGATCTCTTTAAAGATGTTGTTAAGTTGAAGGTTATGAAATGAGGTCACCATGAATTATTCATATGGGATCTAAGTTCAGTAATAAGTGTCATTATATAAGACACACAAAGAAAGGACAAGGCCACATGAATGAAGACAGAGTTAGAGACATTTGGAACCTGGAGCAGAGTTTGAAACACCTAGAGTCATGAGAATTGAGAAGAGGTATGGAAGGATTCTCCTGCAAAGCTTGTGGAAGGAGTATAAGGCACTGGAACCATGAAAGAATAAATTTACCGTTTCTGAGCACTAAGTTTCTGATCACTTGTAAAGCAGCCATAGGAAACTAACACATTGGTGGAAAATACTTTTAAGTGTTATAAAACATAGAATAGGGCAATCAATTGTACAGAAGAGTCAATTAAACATAACAGTTATAAAAAGGGGGCCACCAAGATAGATCTTTAAGGATCATTATGACTTGAACAAATATAGCCAAATGAAGAGCAGTATGGGGAGTGAGGGAGCTTAGACATGGGGATCTATAAATACCAAGAGTAGGCAGAACGACAATCTGGAAATCTGTTTAGGGGTGGTTTGTGTGTATGCTTGTGTATGAAAGTGAATTTAGAGGTTAAGTTGCAAACTGTACTTCATATTAAACTAATTTATATACTACAGCATTATTTGGAGTTCATAAATATGTTAAAAGTTTTCATCTTGTTATGTGGTGAATAATATATATATTATAATAGATATATACTAAATACTTATACTAAATATATAAGAAGTGCTTGTTTCTTCTCAATAAGGAAGTATACAGGTTAGAAACTCAGCATGTTTATTTACATTTTACTGATATGATTACAAACTAATAACATTAGCCTGAATAGATTTCATTACAAAAAATTAATTCTATTAAATATTATGAATTAAATTTATGTTTTATATGTGTCTCTGTGTTAGCAGAAACAAATATATAAACATATATATAAACATATATATATATATATATATAAAAGTATACAGCGATGATATGCTGTATTTTATATCTAGGTTCTGCTACTTGATATTTTTTATTGCTTAAAACTTTTATTTTATCTATTTTCTTTCTTTAATTACATAAAATTATACAAAATAAAATATGTATGGCTCATAGCACTTGCTGAAAGCCAAATGTCCCTTTAGCTGTCAATAAGCAAAGAAAGATCTATAAATACCTTGAGTCTATTGAATTTATACCAGTGAAAAATGTTTAGTTTTTGTGTTGTTATTTTGTAAGGGTGAAGTGAATAGTGAAGTGACAAATCTCTCACATTTTTTAAAAAAAATATCATTAAGACCTGAAACTTTGTAGAAAGGTTCTCATGCTATGCTTCATTTATTTTAGTCATCTTTCTGAGAAAAAGAAAGATTCAATGTTACATGAAAATTCTCTGTCTTAGTGAGCATATTCCAAGAACAGCTATTACATTCTTGAGAGAATAATCCAATAATGCATTTAGCTTATGTCTTGAAATGAATGTATGTCTGAATTGGATTGACTTTAAATTAGTACTCACAAAAATATGATATGTAAATGCCATTTGTTCTTCTCCAGTGATTTTATTCTCTGTCATATATACCTTAACTATACTGTTTCTGCTTTTTGCCTTCTCTACCTAGGTCATGTTGCATTATGTCAGAAGAAACTATCAAAAATGAAAATTATTTAGCAAGTCTTCCCTCTAGAATTAAAAACAACAAGGAAAAAATAAATAAAAAGACTTTCAGGAACCTATGACTTCAGGTGACAAGATTTAGTGTATTAATAATGCAAACATGTGGAAGAAAAAAAAAAGAAAAGAAGTTAGTGTCCTTTTACAGAATAAGTTCTAGCAGATGGCACAATTGAAGAGTGTAATAGGAATGTCAAAATGTTTCAGGGCTAGCAAGTGATGCGGTGATTAAGGTGACTAGATCCCACATGGCCGACTGCACAATTGGAACCCCAGACCTAGTGGTATGAAAAACACAACGGACACGTGTGTGTTCCCAAAATCCCAAGAGAAGAATGGAATAAAAGAGATTGTGGCATGGTCATTCTCCCTAGGGAAGATTTGTTGACATCATAATTTTACATAATTTGGGGGTACAATATCATAGTTTGATATATATTTTCATTGAATAATAATCATTAGCACAAACATTACTTATTATTTTTTTGTTTTGAGAATATTCAAAATCCTCCCTTCTGGCTACATGAAAAATATATTGCATTAGCATTATCTATGCTT
>NW_006203544.1:1006514-1015967 GCF_000334495.1 Tupaia belangeri chinensis | reverse complement strand
TTTATCAGATTACCACAAATTATTTCTCTTATCTAATTTTAACATTATACCTATTGACCAATTTCTCCCCATCTCCCTCGCCTTTTTATACTCTCCGTTCTCTAGGACCCTCTATTCTACACTCTATTAGATAATTTATTTTCTAATTTTACATATGAGTGAAATCATGCAGTATATATATTTGATTTTTTTTATGCCTGACTTAGTTGCTTAACATTAAGTTCTCCAGGCTCATCCATGTTGTCACAAATTACAGAATTTAATCATTTTTTATGGCTGAGTAGTATTTCACTATGTACACCACATTTTTTTTATTCATTCATCTATTGACGGGCATTCAGTTTGTTTGTTTACACATCTTGGCTATTGTGAATAGTGTTACAATAAACATGGGATCGAAATATCTTTTCTACATACTGATCTTGTTTCCTTAAATAACCAGTCTTGGAATTTCTGGATCATGTGAAAGATTGTAGTCATCTCTTTAAAACATTAATAATAGTTGTTTAATAAAACAAACTAAACTAATGGATTGTGATGAAGGCAATTCCCTTTGATATAAATTTAGTCATGTCTTATTTTTGAAACTAAGTAATACTTTACAATGTAAGGCTCCTTAACAAGATTATTTTACCATTTTGCCAAATGAATAAACATTATAATCAAATAGTTCTTACAAGTACCCTTTTCTGTATAGTATGAGAATTGTGTATTATAGCAGTATATTATTCTATTGCAATTATAATCTTTAGAAAATGTTTTTAAGATTAAATATATAAAAATACATATTATTGGTATGTTTTCAATTTTGAATTATATTTCCTTTTATGCAGTTGCATTATTAAAATTATAACTTAAGAATTAATATTCAGGTCAAATTATAATATCAGTAGAACTGTTTTTAAAGAATTATTTTATTTAACTTTACTTATTTGTTTTAATTTGACCAGAGAGGGATGAGAGAGAGAGAAAGTGAGAAAACAAGCCCCCAACTCCAGAACTCAAACCATAGTTGGCCATATGAGAGTCTAGCACCCTTAACCACCATGCAACTTGCTTGTCCCAGTTTCAGTATAAATTTTAATTTCTAAGTTTAATTGTTTCTGAATACAGTGTCCTCATATTTTACCAGCTCTTCTGAATCAAAATGAATACCTACCCCAAATTTGGTTCAGATATCAAGACTGATGATGCTACACACACACACACACACACACACACACACACACACACACAAAGAGGATATGAAAAAGTTTATTACTAACATGATGAAGCTTTCTCAAGAAAACAGTATTGAATTCCCAGGCTGATCTGAATAATTGACTGAAGGAGTGAGGGGTTTATGGAATTCAGGGAAACATTCTGCTCAATTATAGGCTTATGTATTCTGAACTTCTCACCAGTGGTCAAAGACTGCACATTTCTGTATTAGCTTGTCTAGATGGGAGAACACAAAAAGAAGATTTGAAGCTTAAGTGATGCCAGGCAAATATATACATATACACTCACATGTACACACACAGAGAGATTTAGAGTGAAAAAGACAAAGAATCAGATCTTTAATTACATTCACTAAAGAAAAATACAACTACTAAAGTTAATTTTATAATTAGAATGTTTATAGTATTACTACAAAATAAATAGAATCCAAAGACCAAGACTGTGAACTAATCTCAATGTCTGAAGATGATACATGGCCTTCAGAGTGTGATTAATTCTAAAATTAATATTTTTAAAATCGGGAGCCAGCAGTTAGCGTAATGGCTATGTCGCTGGACTCCCACGTAGTCGACCGCGGTTCACGTCCCGGACCCGGTGGTTTAAAACTCACGCCTGGCGCGTGTGCATGCGTGCCCAAGATCCCGAGAGGAGAATGGAGGAGAAGGGATTGCGGCGTGACCATCCCCCCTGGGGGGTGATTTCTCGCTTTCTGTCTCTAATGTCTCTCTCTGTCTGTCTGGCGAGCACACGCACCCTATAGTGAAAATCTCTCAAAAAAAATTTTTTTTAAATCAAGAATTTACACATATAAGTAAGAAAACACATACATATTGAGATCTAGGTATAGATGATTCCTGTTTTAAATTAATTTATACAAAATGTTATTTTTTTTGGTTCTTTTTTTGTCCCATTATTGTGAACCTGAATTCTATACAGCTTAAACACCACACACACACACACACACACACACACACACACACACACCCGCAGTATTTTTAATATTAATGTGATTCAATGGCAACTTACTTTAAAGGTTAAATATTCCTGCTCACTGAGTGCTGCAAATTTCAGAAACCTGCATAAAGATTGCATAACTAAAAGACAAAGGTCTACGCAAACTCATGGTGGATAGGAATTTTGCTCTTGTTTTCATGTAGCAGAAGTGCTTTCATTTATTTCCAAATTCTGTGGAATTGGTTAGACAATGGCACCCTGTATGTGTACCTATATTAGATATATTTACTTCAAAATTTCACACTGGAAAAGGCTTGCCAATGACAGAACATGTCTACAAAACTGATTTTGCTTACTGGTAATTGAGGACACGCCCCTCAGATTATCGAAGTTAGGTGTTTGAGTAGAAGTCTTTTTCCCATAACTCAGCCTATTGTTGATGATTTGTTGCCAAGAGAATGACAGTAATGCCATCAATTTATTGTTATGACTATAGCACTGGGAAGGCATTCAAATGTAAGTAGAGAGGACATCATTTTATAAAACCCTTTAGCAGATTTTATTACAGAAATATAAATCCTATATTCATTAAAATTATGTGACAATGACATGCTAAGTTTAATATTGTTATCCATAATTTAAGAAAGTTAATGTTTAAAAACTATCAGTCAACATATCAATCACTGCTTTTTTGACATTTATACTTAAAAGCTGATCAAGATGTAACACTAAGAAAAGGTATAAATTAAGCTAAAACAAATTAGTAACATAGATTTAATATATTTTACACTGCTTCTAAACCTTGTGAATTCTGTGGAGTATTTTTGTTTTCTCCCTGTGAAAAAAAATTATTTTTTTAATAATAATTAAGATGCTTATTTCATTCTCGGAGATCTTGATTTTATTTAGATTAAATATTTAGTGCAATAATATTATTTTGTTGTTGTTGTTTGTTTGTTTTAGTAGTCATTTGTTTTTGGTACGACATTCCTACCATTGTCATTTTGACCCTAACTGAAGGATGGACTTACCTAGACAGAGTACCGTTGATGCTTATTTATTAGTGTGGAGCAAAGGATTCTGAAAGTTTCCATTTATCAATAAACTACCCTACCTCAACCTGGGGAGTATATGTTTAGAAAAAAAAAAAAAACACCTCAGAATAAAGATCTCTTATTATATATTTTAATGTAGATATGTATCCAAGAGCATATAATGAAATAGGTATTAGGGTATATATTTTTTGAGAGATTTTTGCTATAGCGCACATGTGCTCGCTGAAGAGACAGAAAGAAAGAAAGCATGAAATCATCCCCCGGGGGGGTAGCCACACCACAATCCCTTCTTTTCCAATCTCCTCTCAGGATTTGGGCACACATATACACATGCATACAAGTGTGAGTTTTAAGTCACTGGGTCTGGGACTTGAACTGTAGTCAGCCATGAGGGAGTTCAGCAATGTAACCATTATACCATCTGCTGGTCTCAGTAATTAGGGTATATTAATATACTAATAGTTTACTAAGTCTTCAAACTTGCTTTCTAAATAAATGATCATATAAGAAAATTATCCATCACTTCCTTAACTGTTCCTTTCTCTCAACAAGCAGTTATTCTGAAAGTCATGCTTTCATACTAAATTGTATTTCATACTTATCTGGTTGCTAGTTTACTTATTTCTGCAGTATCTTCAAAAATTATAAAACAGTGGGAAGCAGCAGTTGGCGTAATGGCTATGTCGCTGGACTCCCACGTAGTCTACCGTGGTTTGTGTCCCGGACCCGGTGGCTTAAAACTCACGCCGGGCGCATGTGCGTGCGTGCCCAAGATCCCGAGAGGAGAATGAAGGAGAAGGGATTGCGGCGTGACCATCCCCCTTGGGGGGTGATTTCTCGCTTTCTGTCTCTATGTCTCTCTCTGTCTGTCTGGCGAGTACATGCACCCTATAGCGAAAATCTCTCCAAAAAAAGAAAAAAAAATTATAAAACAGTTAGGTTCACCCCATGACCTAGTGGTTGAGAGATCCAGCCCACATAACTGACCAGTGTTTGAATCCTAACCCTGGTGGCTTGAGAAACATGCCAGACATATTCGAGTGTGTACCCCAGATCCCAATAAGGTGGAGAAATGGAGCAGAAGGGATTGCAGCATGATCACATCCCATAAGGAGGTGCTTTTCCCTGTTTCCTTTCTCTCTTTCTCTCTGTTTCTCCATTTCTCTCTGGCAAGTGCATATGCCCTCTGATGATTAAAAATATTAGTAATTGTAAAGTACTTGATTTCTTCCATATAATTAGTTGCACAATTTCCTGTAATGCCTCAAAAGAATTTTGAAATTTAAAATATTTAACGATTTCAAATTTATATTGGTTAATATATTATCAAAATACATGCAAATATTGGGTCATCAGAAGAGTCATGATGCATTTTTTGCATAGCAAATCGTAGAAAAACACATCATGACTTTTCCAATGGCCCAATATCTGTGCACATATAAAATAAATTATATAAATATATGCAAAATAAAGATTTAACAGTACCTACAATGTACAGAAAAAAATCAAAGTCCTCTTTGTAAATATTAGATAGCCACTGTGTCAAACTGCTGGCCCCTGTAAATACTTAGATAAATTACAACTCCTTCATTGGACCTATTTCAAATTAATTCTTGAAAAAAATTTTCTATCAGTTCAGAGCATTGCCTAGAAGAAAGGTCAAAATTATTTGCTAGGAAAATGAGGGTCAAGAGCTTTTACTTGTGCATTACAGGCTAAAGAAGCAGAACCAGATTATCTGAATCTAACACCCATAGAATTTCTGGACAGATTATTATGATGTGAAAATATGAAGTTTGTTCAGAATGGCTAAAATAAAGAGTTTGAAATTAGAGAAGTACACAGGCAACATTATATAGGGTTTTTGACCTACAAAAATTTTGAAAAACTACATCATTCACAATTTACAAAATAAACGCTTATTGTAACAAATACAATTGATAGGTGTATCAGAGGAAGCAGAGGCCAATGGATGGTTTTAACTCTGGCTACCATAATCATATTTTCTGTGAGAAGAAAAATAACTTTGAGAAACATAAGACTATTCAATATGTGAATTGGGAAGATGTTATCCTTACTTAAACGAGACGTGATAAAGGCCATTTACAAGTAGACAGAAATTGCACTGATATAAATCTAACTTTTTGTATGGTCTTATTTTGTTTTATAAGTGGTTTCCACATTTTCCAGTTTCTTCCTTTTCCACTTTATGAAAGCTCAGTTTCTTCTGTGGCTGTGCTGTGTTCCCTCAAATGAATGCAGTCTATGTTCCCAAACCCTACACTAAAGGGCCCAACAGGCTACAAGCTGCTCAGTTACTTCAGTTATGCAAGTGAGTACAAGGCAGATAGCTAGATCCAGAAACATGACCACAGGAATTAGTGACACTGTAACATCATATGGCATCTAGAAAGCTCACAAAGGATTGAGTATCTTAAATTATAGGCAGAGAACTATAAAATGACATCAAGAAACAGTTGATAATTGGAGATATGAGTAGTTTCCTGTGAAATTAACATTGAAAATTAAATCCAATAATATTTTATAATTTTTAAGATTATTTTAGATTTCTAGTATATTATTTATAAATTATTTATGTTGTAATCTATATGATTAAATTATGTGAAAAAAAAAAAGATTTGAAAAGAGTGCTATATTCCCTTGACACACGTAACGGGCTAAAAGAAAGAAAGTGATTTCTTCAATGGAATAATTGGATTTTTCCAAGCCTGAAAAAAGTAGTAATTTATTATTAACCATATATCTCTTTTCCTTTAACATTATAGTTGTTCTTTCATGTTTATATAAGCATGCTAAAAATATCTTCTTTTTTTCAAAATGCCCATTCTGTAAGTAGAACAAACACATTTGATCAATGATAAAAACAGCCTATAGAAAAATGCAAATCAAAATAACAACCAGGCACCACTTTATACCCACTAAGATGCCCATAATCACAAAAGAGAGACAAAATTTTTTGGAGAGAATGTGAAGAAATTAGAACACTCATATATGACTGGTGGAATTGTTAAATGGTGTAGTCATTTGGGAAAAGTGTTTGCCAGTTCCTTAACCTATTAAACATCTCTTCTGAGGTATATATTTTTTAAAAAGGGAAAACATACGTGCACATAAAAACTGAAACACAGATATTTATTATTCAGAACAGCCCAAAGTGGGAACCACTCAAACCGATAAACCAATTAATGAGATATTTTAGTGAAGTAAAAATAGTGGAGGACCAATAGATGTTGCAATACAGATGAATATTACAAACATGATATTTAGTGAAAGAGACTAGTTACAAATGACTGCATATCATATGATTCAGTTTATATATAAAATTCCCAGAATAGGCTAATCCACACCCAGAGAAAGTAGATTAACAGTTGTCTGTGACCAGTAGTATTTGTGGTGGAGGAGTATAGTAATAAGAAGTGAGTGTTAATGATTATGAAGTTTTTGGGAGGCTGATAAAAATGTTCTAGAATTAGAATGTGACAGTTGTATGATTCTGTGAACACATTTAAAAAATATTTGTGTATACTTTAAATAGATATATTGTATGGTATGTGAATTATTTATCAATAAAGAAGTTTAGAAAGTTCCCATTAGAAAAATAAAGCAGACCTTTGTAGACACATGCAAACTATGATCACGTTTCACTTTGAGAAGTCTTTAATTAACAATTACGTTTCCTGAATAATTTAGCACATTTCCTAATCTGCTTTATTTACAGTATAAAAAATTATTTTATTTAAAGTATAAAAATTTCTTTCTGAAAAATGTTTTGCAAAGTATTATTGTAATAATTTATTTAACTTTCTATTTTAGGGTTCAAATGCTGGAGGATTTTTTTATTAATAAAGGAATAATCGGGATGTTATTAAAAATATACTTTTTCCTCACCTACAAATAAAAAGGAGAGCGATCTGGGCTTGTATTGCTGAATCATTTAAAATTGATCATTATGCACTGGCAGGAGGCTTGGTAGTTCAATGCACTGGACTCCCACAGGGCTGACTGTGGGTTTTAAGTCCAGGGCCTGGCTGCGTGCGCCTTTCTCACTTTCCCTCTCTCTAGCTCTCTCTGGTCAAATAAAAATAATAATAAGTAATAATTGAGTTAAGTAAAATAATTCTTTAAAAAAATAAAATTGATCATTGCCAAATCATTATTTGATCATTGCCAAATCAATATTTTGTATTTAAGCCTATATATGGCTGGTACATCTATCACTGATTTTTTATTATTTAATTACCAAAACCAATAGATTACAAATATAAGTGATAATGCTAAATCATATGCACTGTGGATAAAATGTTCATTGACAAACTATTAACCAATTTATCTCATTTAGAAATAAATCATACACAAGTAGTACGCAAAAAATGTGTGTGTGTGTGTGTGTGTGTCTGTGTGTAATCAGGGTTATTCATAATGCCTTTAAAAACTATGGACACAGGCCAACCTTATAGCCTACAGTTCACGTGGCTAACATGGGTGAGATGGTTCAAGTTCTGGTCCCAACAGCTCGAAAAACACCTGGCACACATGTACATGTATGACCACCGTCCAGATGAGATAGAAAGGTTGAGGAGAAGGGATTACAATGCCCCATTAGGGGAATGCTTTCTCTTTGTCTCTCTCTCTCTCTCTTTCTGACTCTGTCTATCTCTGGCAAGCACTTGATTCTTCTGGCTTAAAAAAGAAACAAATGAAAAACTATGGACATGTATGTATGAGAATCCTCATAATTAAAAATAATCTGGAAAACAAAACCAAAGAAAGGGTATGTTCAATTCCTAACTATATTTGATTATTTGTGTATTTTTCCTTTTAACTTATCAGGTTTTGCTTCTGTTAGGTGAATACATGTTTAAAATCGTTATATATTTCTGGTAAATTGATCCTTTTTTTTAATATATGCTATCCCTTTTTCTCTCTAGTAATTTTGTTTATTGAAGTCTACATTGTTGTATAGTAATATACCTACTCTTCATTTTGTTCAATGCATATTTGTACAGTATATATTTTTATTATCCTTTGGGTTTGAATCTATCTTTGCCAGTTAATTAGATATATCTCACGCATAGCATATATTTTGGTCATATTTTTTCTCTACTTTATCAATCTCTGTTTAATTATTTTGACCATTTTTATTAAAGTCAATTATTGACATGTTAGGCTCTTTTGATTGCCTTTTCCGAAAGTTCATTTATTTTTCTCAGAGAGAGGCACTCCCAACGAGGTTTCACACTGTGATGTTCTTCCTTTCCTAGCGGGTCCAGATTCAGAGCATGTACCTGTGTGCCTGGAATGCTCAGGGATGTCCTGAGGAGCCAACACAAGACCTTCTCCATGTGATGATTTAAAATACTCAAGAAAAAGATACTCATTTATGTTTCCATATTTCTATTTTTGCTGTGGCTGAACCATGATTTGAGTCCCAGACTGGGCAGCTTAAAACTCATGCTGAGAGAATATGTGTACGTTCCCAGCATCCTGAGAGAAGGGATTGCAATTTGGCCATTCCTCCCAGGAGGGGTCGGGTGGGGTGTGATTTCTTGCTTTCTGTCTCTCTGTCTCTGTCTCTCTGGTGAGCACACACACCCGATAGCAAAAATCTCTCTCTCAAAAAGAAAATAAAAGGTTTTACTTTTTCTTCTGTCCTGTATGGCCTTAATGAGAAAATGGCTGTCATTAGTATTGGTGCTCTCTTAAAAGTAACATATTATTTCTTTCTCACAGAATTCAAATTTTTTTTCTTTTTCTTTTTCATTTTTTAAAAAAGATCACTGGTGTGGTGGTTAAGGTTCTGGACTCCCACATGGTTGATCACAGTGTGAGTCCCAGGCCCAGTAGCTTGAAAAGCATTCCAGACACATGTGTGCTCAAAATCCTGAGAGGAGACTGAAAGAGATGGGATTGTACCCTGGCCATCCCTGTTGGGGGGTGATTTCTCACTTTCCCTCTTCCTGTGTCTTTATGTTTTTTTAATCTCTGGTGTATACATGTACCCTGTAGAAAAAACCTTAAAGAACAAAGAAAAAAATATATAATTCACATGTCTCTTCATATTATTAGTGTTTACTGTTTGAAGTATGTTCAGCTCTTTAAGTTTGTAGATTTGCCTTTTTTATCAAATTTTGGAAAAGTTCAGCCATTGTGTGAATTCTCTTTCTTCCCCATTCACTTTCTTCTGTTCCTCTAAAACATCAAT
>NW_006203544.1:907486-1006190 GCF_000334495.1 Tupaia belangeri chinensis | reverse complement strand
TCTCTCTCTCTCTCTTTCTGACTCTGTCTATCTCTGGCAAGCACTTGATTCTTCTGGCTTAAAAAAGAAACAAATGAAAAACTATGGACATGTATGTATGAGAATCCTCATAATTAAAAATAATCTGGAAAACAAAACCAAAGAAAGGGTATGTTCAATTCCTAACTATATTTGATTATTTGTGTATTTTTCCTTTTAACTTATCAGGTTTTGCTTCTGTTAGGTGAATACATGTTTAAAATCGTTATATATTTCTGGTAAATTGATCCTTTTTTCAATATATGCTATCCCTTTTTCTCTCTAGTAATTTTGTTTATTGAAGTCTACATTGTTGTATAGTAATATACCTACTCTTCATTTTGTTCAATGCATATTTGTACAGTATATATTTTTATCATCCTTTGGTTTTGAATCTATCTTTGCCAGTTAATTAGATATATCTCATGCATAGCATATATTTTGGTCATATTTTTTTCTCTACTTTATCAATCTCTGTTTAATTATTTTGACCATTTGTATTAAAGTCAATTATTGACATGTTAGGCTCTTTTTATTGCCTTTTCCGAAAGTTAATTTATTTTTCTCAGAGAGAGGCACTCCCAATGAGGTTTCACACTGTGATGTTCTTCCTTTCCTAGCGGGTCCAGATTCAGAGCATGTACCTGTGTGCCTGGAATGCTCAGGGATGTCCTGAGGAGCCAACACAAGACCTTCTCCATGTGATGATTTAAAATACTCAAGAAAAAGATACTCATTTATGTTTCCATATTTCTATTTTTGCTGTGGCTGAGCCATGGTTTGAGTCCCAGACTGGGCAGCTTAAAACTCATGCTGAGAGAATATGTGTACGTTCCCAGCATCCTGAGAGAAGGGATTGCAATTTGGCCATTCCTCCCAGGAGGGGTCGGGTGGGGTGTGATTTCTTGCTTTCTGTCTCTCTGTCTCTGTATCTCTGGTGAGCACACACACCCGATAGCAAAAATCTCTCTCTCAAAAAGAAAATAAAAGGTTTTACTTTTCTTCTGTCCTGTATGGCCTTAATGAGAAAATGGCTGTCATTAGTATTGGTGCTCTCTTAAAAGTAACATATTATTTCTTTCTCACAGAATTCAAATTTTTTTTCTTTTTCTTTTACATTTTTTTTTTTTAAATCACTGGTATTGGTGCTCTCTTAAAAGTAACATATTATTTCTTTCTCACAGAATTCAAATTTTTTTTCTTTTTCTTTTTCATTTTTTAAAAAAAATCACTGGTGTGGTGGTTAAGGTTCTGGACTCCCACATGGTTGATCACAGTGTGAGTCCCAGGCCCAGTAGCTTGAAAAGCATTCCAGACACATGTGTGCTCAAAATCCTGAGAGGAGACTGAAAGAGATGGGATTGTACCCTGGCCATCCCTGTTGGGGGGTGATTTCTCACTTTCCCTCTTCCTGTGTCTTTATGTTTTTTTAATCTCTGGTGTATACATGTACCCTGTAGAAAAAACCTTAAAGAACAAAGAAAAAAATATATAATTCACATGTCTCTTCATATTATTAGTGTTTACTGTTTGAAGTATGTTCAGCTCTTTAAGTTTGTAGATTTGCCTTTTTTATCAAATTTTGGAAAAGTTCAGCCATTGTGTGAATTCTCTTTCTTCCCCATTCACTTTCTTCTGTTCCTCTAAAACATCAATAATTTAAATATCACATCTTCAGTTATTATTTCCTTCACAGGTTCTGAATGTCTTTTGTTTGTTTGTTTCACATTTTTTTTTGTTCTTCAGACTGAATAATGTCTATTGATTTGTCTTCAGGTCCACTGCCTCCAATTTCTATCATCTGTCCTCTAGTATTAAGTCCATTTAGCAAACTTATTTTCTTGTTATTTGATATTCAGTTATTTTTTATAACTTTTATATGTTTGCTCAGAGATTCTGATTATTTTCTCTTGCTTTAAGAAAATCAGCTAGGAAAATTGATTGTGAAAATTGATCGAGGATTCTTATAACTGCTCTAAAATTCTTATCAGATAAAGCCAACATCTGATTAATTTCAGGGTTTGTTTATATTAATTGTCCATTGTTAGTCAAATTGTGATTTTTCCTGGCTCTTAGGATGATGAAACATTTTAAATTGTGCTCTGAAACTATGTCTTTTATGTTAGGAGTCTCCTCGTTTTACAGGACTCTTTAACCTGTTCAGTATCCATTATCGAAAATACATTTAATTTTGTGTAAATTTTATATTTTGACATACTTGCATATACATAATGAAATATCATGGGAATGGGACTCAAGTCTAAACAAAACATTTATTTATGTTTTACTGCAGTTTATAAACATACCTTAATGGTAATTTTATGTATATTTTTTTATTGCAGCCTCACATGAAATCAAGTGTGAAATTTCCTTTTAGAATTATGTCAGCACTCAAAAATTATTGGATTTGGGGACATTTCAGATTTAAGTTTTTCAGGTGAGGATGGTTAACCAGAATTACAGAATACAAGCATCATATTTAGGTTTAGCATGCATGTTTGACCTACTTTTTAAAATGTATTTCTTGAAAGTCAGAGACAGAAACAGAGAGAGACAAATGCTCTCAACAGGATCTCATGCCATGATCCTCCCTAGTAGCCCTCTCCACCTTTCTAGACAGCCATGACGAGGGTATACACTCAAACAAGGGAGCTGAACCCACAGTCTTCTATTAAGCTCTGTCACTTCAGCAGTACATTACTGCTCTGCCATCTAGTCAGACTCCAGCTTCCTTTCTTTTCTTTCTTTCCTCTTTCTCTCTCTCTCTCGTTCTTTCTTTCTTTCGTTTCGTTCTCCTCTTTCTTTCTTTCGTTTATTTTTTACTGCTTTCAAGGATGATTCAAAGTTCAAAACTTGTACCGTGTTATTGAGCCTGTTTGTTTTAACTGCTGATGTTTGGGCTCTCACTAAGTTTGTCCTCACTGGTCTTGCATTAAGTAATGAAAAGAGTTTACCCAGACCAAGATATCTTTGAATGAAGCTGGAGATCTCAGAACTCCAAGAGTAAAGAGGTTTTCAAAGTTGGACATGGACATGTGTTGGCTAGACTTGTTCTGGCTCTGTTTGATTTCAGAAGCTCCAACACTGCTATTGCAATTAATTTGCCTAAAATTTAAAATATTTAGCTTGATCTCAAGAAGAAAGTCTTTCAAATAAATTAAAATACCTAGAGTTCATTAATAGCCTTGCAGTTTACACAGTTATTAAAAATTAAGTTCTTGGGAACTAGCAGTTATTGTAATGGCTATGTCGCCGGACTCCCATGTAGTCGACCGCGGTTCATGTCCCGGACCCGGTGGCTTAAAACTCACGCCGGGTGCGTGTGCATGCGTTCCCAAGATCCTGAGAGGAGAATGGAGGAGAAGGGATTGCAGCGTGACCATCCCCCCTGGGGGGTGATTTCTCACTTTCTGTCTCTATGTCTCTCTCTGTCTGGTGAGCGCACACACCCTATAGCAAAAAAAGAAAACCTCTCCAAAAAAAAAAAAAATTAAGTTCTTATTTTTTTCTTTGAATTTGACAATTTGACTTTTGATAGGTCACTTTTTTTTTCTTTTTTTTTAAATTTATTTCGAGGTAGTTAATGCAATCTGGAGAGTAAAGAGTGTAAATCGGAGAGACCTAGTCTCAACTATGGCTCTCCTATCCTCTAAGTAAAATTTCACTAATTACACAATCTCCGTAGGCCTCCTTATCACTGAATGGTGAATAGTAATATGTGCCTCTAGGTAAGCATAGGCCTTAAATAATTAAAGGTATGTAGGACACCTTAAATTTCATTTCAAATTTCTTCTCATTCAATACTATTAGGGGGAAATGTCTTAATCCTTTATGCTCTGTTCTGTGGGTTGTAATTTTTCCCCATGGTCAAATCAGATATGACTACATTGCAGTTTGAGGGGCATAAGGAACTAGGAGGTTGTCATCTTTTTGCCTCCTCTGAATGCAAAGACAGTGGATATCCATAAATTTTCAGGTATTTGTGACTGAAGAATTATAGCAAAGAAGTGATTGAAATTGTAGAAAATAACAGCTGATGGAAATTCCTCTATAGACCCCATTTTGACAGCACTTTCAATTTCAGAGGGAACTGGCATTTCTGAGAGAAATAATAATAACATCACAACTAAATGAGGAATAAAAGCAAGTATTAAGTAGTCTCATTAACTGTAATTGCTCATCCTAATATCTCATCTTAGAAAATGTCTTCTTGTACAATAAGATTTACTACTTTATAAGTCTACCTCTGCCTAAATATTGTTTCCTTAAAGAAAATTAATATTTTCGAATAATTCTTCAAGATTAATGTTATTTTAGGGAGGTATCGATCTTTCATTGAGTCAAAAGAAATTAAGTAGAATTGATAGTTTTAAGAGGTTTTTGCTGTGGTTTTATTTTCTTCTCCTAGGGTCTCTAGGGTTTAGTCAAACCATGCGCTAAAGCACAACTCAGTATCCCTCATTCTCTGCTAAACTGCGTATTTTCATGTCAAAATTTGTTTTTCTTGTATAGGTAAATATTATTTTCAACAATTTTTCTTAAAAAATAACTTAATTATGGCAAGAAAAATGTACTCTATCAGTCTGGATACACACTTCAGAAATCTTGCCCCATATCTCTTATGATTTTTAAATAAAGTATAATTTGGAAGACCATTGGGTAAAACACTAAATGAATTAGAAAGACATATTTCCTTCTAAATGGAATTATTTATTCATGCATTCATTCATTATTTAGTGAAAACTAACCCAAAACTACTCTAGGCCAGAGACTTTCCCATGTGGTTAATGTCCACAAATAACTGAGGTGTAGATCACACTGGTAAAGTCTCTTCATGTCTAAATGATGTATAGTGATTTAATGTATGAATAAAACTTCAAAAATTCTAAAAAGCAAATAAAATTGGGAACCAGCAGTTAGCGTAATGGCTATGTTGCTGGACTCCCACGTAGTCAACTATGGTTCACGTCTCGGACCTGGTGGCTTAAAACTCACGCCAGATGCATGTGTGTGCGTTCCCAAGATCCCGAGAGGAGAATGGAGGAGAAGGGATTGCGGCATGACCATCCCTCCTGGGGGGTGATTTCTCGCTTTCTGTCTCTATGTCTCTCTCTGTCTGTCTGGTGAGCGCATGCACCCTATAGCGAAAACCTCTTAAAAAAAAAAAAAGAAAGAAAAACAAATAAAATTCACTTTCTATATAATAATTTTCTCCTGGTGAAATGAACATTAAACAGTAAATATATCTATAAAATAAATTATACTTTTGTAAGTTATTTACTACTATAAAGAATAATGGGGACCCGCCAGTGGCATAGTAGTTACATTGCTGAATTCCCACATGGTTCACCATGGTTCGCGTCCCAGACCTGGTGGCTTAAAAATCACTTCAGGCACATGTGCATGCTCACCCAAGATCCCAGGATGAGAATGGAGGAGAAGGGATTGCGGTGTGGCAATCCTCCCTAGGAGGGTGATTTCTCACTTTCCCTCTCACTGTGTCTGTCTCTTGCTCTCTCTTCAGAAAGCATCCACACCCTAAGACAAAAGCCTCTTTAAAAAATTACTAAAATAATTGAAGTGCTGTGAATTTGCTAATATAAGACATATTAAGTGTATCTCAGTGAAAAACGGACATCTGAACAAAGACTTGAAAGAGGTGAGATTGTAATGTAAGTGAATATGTGGGGAAAAATATTCAAAGGGAAGGGAAATAATTTTTAAAAAATCCTAATGTGAATGTACTTGTATTTCCAGTAAACTTCAAGAGTCCAGAGTACTTGAAACATTGTGAATAAAATGGTTAATTAACAAAGATTTCATAGTGCTAAGAAAAAGTGTTTTACCATTGTAGGATATTGAAAGCATTTATTAAGACTTGGATACTTTTTTGGGGGGTTTAGGGGGAATGTTCTGGGGTTTTAAGCAAAGAATGCTATGCTATAACCTAAATGTATAAATAATCATCTTGATGTTCATTTTTATTTTGTTTTGAGTAGATTTTCAGAAAACAGAAAAGGAACTAGGGAGACATTTAGGGGATTGTAACAGTAATTCAAGAAAGATATAATCACATTTTAAAAGTTGTACATTAGCGGCAGAGTAGCAAAATGTTATCTTAGATATATTTCAAATGTGGAGTCATTAGCATTTTCTAATAAACTGTACATTAAGGGTAAGTAAAAGAGAGGATTTAATATGACACTATTTTCATGGTTTCAGTAAGTGGAGGAATAGAATTATGCTTAAATAAGTAAGAAGGAAAATGGAGCTAAGAGATTAGAAATAGAATTTTACTCCAATATATATAGTTGTGCTATTACATACAAGCTACATACATTTTTTAAAGAAGAAAGTATTGGTACCTAAAAATTTCTTTATCACTATTTTAAGAATTCATCTTGCTCTTTCTCTACGTGTGTTTCAATGACTTACGGGAGAAATGGTAAAAATTAATTTGACTAACTTTCCTGTGATTTCAGAGTAGAGGAAAAGTAATTAAAAATTTCAGATCACTTTTCTACTGTTCTAGATGAGTTATGTTCCTCTTATTGCTACAGGGTATTAGCAATGGGCATAACTTAGATCTCATATTTTTATTTTCATATTAAATATTTATTATTTTTGTAAATTCAATCACTGTATATCATTACATTATGCAAAATGAATTCTTCCATCATGAATCCACTGTATATTAGACCAGTTAAAGATTTTTCATGCATATTATCATCAACAGATAATTTTCCATTTTTGTGACATTTATATGATTTGTTTCTTGTTTATTCCCCTGAAAGGATGGTCTCATATTTTTCAAGTGAGCAATATCAGTTATAGGGAACACTTAGAGATTATCATCTTCACACAGGTGCTTGGAATTAACATGGGTAATGACTACATATTATTTGGTATCACATTTTCTTGAGTAGTACACTTCAAATTTCACATCACATCCACAGAAAATATTGCTATAGGCATGCCTCACTGTAATAAGTTAGAGAGAATACATAGTCATCAATATGGAATTCATAAGAAAATCCATTAAATTTTCTCCATATCATATGAGTATGAAAATGTAAAGTGTTAAGATAGCTATTAAAATGAAAATAATATAAAATATCCAAATAAAACCTTTTCAAAATTATAATAAACACATCTACTGCCATTAACATAATTTTATATCAGTTATTTTGCTTAAACTAAATTTACACAATTGTTCTAGACTTTTTCATTAATGGTCTTAATGAAAAATATTTTGAGACTCCCCAATGATAAGACATTCTAATGGTCTCTAAATATTTTGAGACTCACCAATGATAAAACATTCTTGTTTCATAATATATGATAAAGTTTTAAAGCCGTTTATAAAGTCATTCCATGTGTGGTATACTTTTCATTTAAGAAATCTTACTTCTATTTTTTATTGATAATTAGGATATCAGTCTTATATTTCTCATAATAATTATTTTTTAAGACAGATTTTTGTTATAGGGTACATGAGCTCACCAGAGAGACACAGAGAGAAAGTGAAAAATCACCCTCTGGAGAATGGTTGTGCCCCAGTCCTTTCTCCTCCATTCTGCTCTTAGCATTTGACACATATGCACATGTGGCCAGTGAGTTTTAAGCGTCTAGGTCCAGGACTGGAATTGTGATCAAGTCTGTGGAATCCAGTGGCATAACCATTATGCCATCTGCTGGTCCCAATATTTTTCATAATAATTCTAAAAGTTGTCATATGAAGTTAAGAGAAAACACGGGTAAAGCTCTCATTTGTAGAATACTTATGTATTTACTCTACAGCTTGTTCTCCACTAAAAGCACAAACATTGCAAATGGAGAGATATAACCAGTGAAAGTGATGACAGAGTTCCTAAACTGCTTCTTGGGGATTCATCTGCCTACTTTCTAGACTCCCCACTTCCAAATACAACATCTTGGGCTGCGTAATACGTTTCTTGGACACAGAGTAAAAATAGCTCCGGCAGTCAACAGGTTCCTTGTCCTCCATGGCACTGATACACTCTCCTCTTAGTTGCTAAGATAGTTGTTCAAGTTGCTACATTTTTCTCACTTAAAAAACCAGCAGAGAGAATCACCCGTTGCTCATCATTTTTGCTTTCTGTATACCTGTGGGTATTGCAGAAACATGTCATTAACCTTTGCTGCTTGTACCCCATGGAATAGCTGTATAAAGTGCTGCTTAAGGCTAGAAGTAAACTGTCCAGGAGCTTCGGACTGTATTTAGAAGTTATAAAGAAAAAAAAAAGGCAAAAGCAAGATGAAATGCAAATCACAATCTCTGTAAATGACTTATTAAACAGAAGTGTTGCACAACACAAAAGGAGATTTGGGTTAGGCATTAAAAGTTTACAAAGTTCTGAAAGTATTTTTCTCTATTTTTTTTTAACAACAGCCAAGGTAGCATTTTTAAACATTTTTATTTTTTATTATTGTTATTTTTTAAATTTACATTTAATCACTGTACATATTCATTGTGAATATTCTGTCTTTTATTCTTATGACATAAGAGCCATTGCATTATGGACCAAATAAATAAAAATAAAAAAGTAAATGCAATATATATCTCTCTCATAAGGTAACGGTTTTTTTTTTATCTGGTAAAGCCTATAAAAAATACTAATGATTATTTTAAAGAAAAAATATACATTGCTGAAATATAATAAATAACTTTTTGCAAGTGTAAAAGAACATAGTTTGGGGATAGCAGGAAGTACCGTGTTTACACAGTGTTGACTGTGGTTTGAATCCTAAACCTGGTGGCTTGAAAATCACTCTAGGCATGTGAATAAACATGCTCAAAATTCTAAGAGGAGAATGGAGAAGGAATTGTAGTGTAGCTGTCCCTGTTGGGAATGATTTCTCGCTTTCCCTCTCTGTCTCTCTCCAGCCAGCATATGTGCCCTATAACAAACACTTAAATAATAAAATTAAAAGAGTATAATACATAGAATAAATGAGGTCATCACATTTTATTTATTGTTATAATATTTAAATTGCTTTAGATATGTACATTTTATAAAATTATATATATGTATACATTTTTGTGATACTATCACTGTTGACTAATCAGTGATGGAGCAACTAGAACTCTTATGCACTGGAACTAGAAACTAAAAATGGCACAATCACTTTGTAAAACAATTTAAAGTTTCTTGAAATATTAAATAAACACCAGACCTTATGACTCATCTATCCCACATCTAGCAATTTACCAAAGATAAATGAATGTGCATGCTGTTAAATACACACATATGCACACACACACACACACACACACATTGTGTGTAATGCTTATGAATTTATTTGTAATAACTCAAAACTGGAAATAAACCAAATGTTATTCAACAGATAAATAAGTTAGCGTTTCTATCCCTGTTTTTGCTTTCATCTTCTGATGATTAGACCAAGGCCTGGGAGTAGATAGAGGAATAGGTATTAGCAGCAAAGAAAGAATAAGCTTGGAACTTTGAGATGATCCCTAACATACTGTACTACTTGATTTTACAATGTGTTAGCCAAAACCAATGTGATATAAATGTAGAATGATATACTTTCTGCCAAATAGTAAATCACTTTGGTTTGCTATGTTAAAACTGTAATACAGGGACCAGCAAATGGTATAATGGTTACATCACTGGAGTCCCATGTAGTCAACTGTGGTTTGAGTCCCAAACCCGGCGGCTTAAAACCCATGTTGGGCGCATGTGTGTGAGTGTCCAAAATCCCGAGAAGAATGGAGGAGAAGGGATTGCAGCATGGCCATTCCCCCTGGGGTCTCTGTTTCTCTGGTGAGTGCACATTCACTATAGCAAAAATCTTTCTCCTCACACTCTAAAAAAAAATAAAATAAAAAAAATCCCAGAACATGAATAAATTTCTCTTGTGTAGCTGAAATAAATAAATAGATGTATATTTGTAAAGTAGAAAATCACTCTACAATAAATGGAATAAACTATTGATAAATAAAGTGGCATAGCTTAGAAAATGAAACATCTCTCATGATGAATATTGGAATAAGATTGTCTAGAAGATGAGGGCAGCAAATTGGGGGAAATGGATACAAAAAATTTTAGGAGACTTAATGTTATTAGTTTGATTGTGGTGATAATTTTATGGATGTATACAGATGTCACAATTCATTAAGATGCATTCTGCAGGGACCAGCAGATGCATAATGGTCATCTTGCTGGCTTCCCATGTAGTCCACCACAATTCCAGCACCAGACCCAGTGGCTTAGGACTCATACCAGGCACATATGTGTGGGTGCCCAAGATCCCAAGGAGAAAAATGGAGAAGGGATTTAGGCGTGGTCATCCTGCTTTGGGGATTTCTTGCTTTCTGTCTCTGGTGAGTGCACATACCCTATAGGGAAAAAAATGCATTCTACAAATATGTGGAAGTTTATATGGCAATTGCTAAGATTTGAATGCTTTCCCTTAATAATTCAGGTATCAAAACTCAATAACCAATGTGATAACATTAAGCGATAGGAAATTTAAGAGGTGCATAGGCACAAGTGTTTCTCCTCTCATGATGGAATTGGGATCCTTATAAAAGAGGGTGTATATGGTGTTCAAGCTTGCCTTTTCACTTTTCAACATGTGAAGACACAGAATTTTCCTCCTCTGGAAGATGTAGCATTCCAGGTGCTAAATTGAAAGCAAAGATGAAACACTCATGAGAAAAATTAACTTCCTGATACCTCATTCGTGGGCTTCCCATCCTCCAAAACTGTGAGAAATAAATTTCCCTTTTTAATGCATTACCCAATGTATAGTATTTGGTTATGGCAGCACAAGTGAACTTAGACAAAAAATATACCTTAATAAAAGTATGAAAACATAGTTTGGAAGAGAAAAATTTTTGGTCCTATCAGAAGACATAAATGGTGATGTGATTACTGTAAAAAACCAAACATGAAAACTGAAGTAAAAGGTTAAAAATACTGAAAAATGTTCAAATTACAACAGAAGTTGCAGAATAGAGTTATAAAAAAAACCATTATTCATCTGAGCGCACCACACAATCTCCAAAGTTAACAAATAGAGTTTTGGAAAAGTCTCAGCTTTACTCACTACAAGTATTATGAGATCAGAATTCAAGACTTAGAAATAAGCCTGACTGGGTATGTAAAAATCCTGACTGTGCAAGAATCTTAGAAATAGAGTCAACAAAAGTGTATTTTGCTCAAAATATCATATGAAATCCAAATTATGCTTGCAAAAGGGAGATCTCTGTTTTCCTAGTTAAAAAAACAAAGTAGAGAGTTCTATTCTTGAAAGTCAGAGTTTCAGGGAGTCAGTCAGTTTGTTGTTTCTCTCATATGACCGCATTCTTAAAGGCTCAAGCGGCAAAACATGCAATACTGAGTGGTTTTGAAGTGTCAAAGTGCAGATTCCACACGAAAAGGTCTGACAGAAAAGGGGCAACCTCAGAAGCACGGAAACCACAGAGATGGTAAGCCCCTTCTATGCCTAGATCTTTTGTTGAACATCAATTATTTAAAACCCCAGGGAAACAGGTCCTGGCTAAACAATTCCACTGTTGGAAGCCATGATAGCAGAAAATTATTTCACCCATAGGAAAGGGAGAAAAGAGAGACAGTGTTGGCAGTCTGAAGCCGTGTTAGTTATTAGCCTATTAGAAATAAGAGATGACTCACAGAAAAATATGAGTTGCTACAACACATTGTATGTAATATCCAGTTTTTGTTTGTTTGTCAGAAAATTATTTCACCCATAGGAAAGGGAGAAAAGAGAGACAGTGTTGGCAGTCTGAAGCCGTGTTAGTTATTAGCCTATTAGAAATGAGGTGACTCACAGAAAAATATGAGTTGCTACAACACATTGTATATAATATCTAGTTTTTGTTTGTTTGGTTGGTTCAGCTAGAGAAGTTGTGCACTCACTAGAGAGACAGACTGCCTTTTGGGATTTTGCCCACTCATGCACATATGCCTGGTATAAGGGACTTGAACCGTATGGTCAGGTGTATGTGATCCAGCTGCCTTAATCACCAGGCCATGGAGCTGTCCCGATAATGCTCAGTTTTAAACTAAATATTATCAAACAGCCAATGACACAGGAAAACGTGACCAAAGCTCAGAAAATAATCTATTAGTAGAAGTTGGCACTCAGTGGGTTAGATGTTGGATGGAGCAGAGATGACTTCAAATCAGCTACCATAAATATGTTAAAAATTAAAAGAAAACCTTTTTATGAATTAAAAGATAATTTGTGCAAAAGAAAAGATAGAGTAATCCAACAAAAATTTAGGGACTATTATGTTTTCATTTCATTTTTTTCTGTTAGTGTTTTAATTTTCTTCTTTATTTTGGGTCTATGTTGTTTTGTTGTTGTTTTGTTTTGTTTGTATGTTAGGTGTTTGTAGCTGTTGTTTTTATGATAGAGACAGCACATGCATATGAGAGGGAGAGAAATGTAGGGTCTTGTCAGACTGGATCCCCTTTCCCAAGCCCTCTAACTCCACAGAATCTTGGGTGCTAGCACATGTGCCTGGTGTGTTTTCAGGCCAACCCAGGAGTCCACACACACAGTTGGCCATGTGACTTCCAGCACTATAGTCAGTATGCTACGGATGGATCGTATCACCAAGGCTGGGTCAATATTAGGATTTTTATCTGAGGCCATTCTTTTCTAGTACAAATATTTAATGTATGGAATACCCATGTAAACATGAATTTATCTAATTCAAAGAATTTTGCTCTATTTGTTTTTATGTTTATTCCATATAAATATTTAAATTCAGTATTTCAATACATAGTACGTTTTAAAGGAACCATAGAAATTTCTGCAATAAATAAAATATATTATGTTTTTATTAGGGTGACATTGTCAAAGCGTATTGAACACTATACATTTGATCTGTGCATTTTACTGTATGTAAATATTATATTGATGATAAATGTTTAAATACGTGGAACTAGTAAGAACTACTCAAGGGAATAGAGGAGGCTTCCAGGAGGATTAAGAGTGACAGAAGTGTAATGTTTGTGTCAGAACCCTCAGAAAGACCAGCATTTAAGTGACAGGTAAAGGAGTAACAGCCCATAAAGGAGACATCTGAAAAGCATTATGTGCAGGGAACAAGAACTTGGAGCATGTGAGGTCATGGGATTCAGGGAGTAGAGGTACAGAAAAACAGGAGTGACATTTTTAATTTGGCAGTGAAAGCTCACTAATTGCATATAGTCAGGTGGAAATGATGCTTGCAGTTAATAAGAATTGTTCCAGCGAAATCTCAGAAGAAAATAATAATAATAATAGTAAGTCAGAAGTGAGGCAGCAGAGAGTGCATTTAAGGTGCATAATTGAGAAGCATGGGTTAGACAGAGATTATGAAAGACTGGACAGTGCCGAAAGGTTATGTGTAATCAAGGGAGTTTGGAAGAGGATGGTTAGAAATGATAATACTTGAATATGTGCATTAGTTAAGGATATAAAGAAAATGACAAAACAGTATAAAAAAAAGAAAATAGGGAAGGTAAATGACTGAGGAAAACATCAGGGAAAGGATTAGAAAAATTATTCAGAGTGTAGGTGAATGACTTTAATCTTCTCAAACAGAGAAATTTGGTTACATTGGCAAATGGTATTTTCCATGAAGCAAGAAGCAGGATTTACAAAAGTGCTGAAGGTTTGGTTAGTAGAGTAGAGATGCGTGGAAGACCACTTGTTGTAGGCAAATACTGTGACTGATGGATGGTGCTAAGTGCCAGAAATGAAACAAAGTATCTTTCATGTGACATACTCTTGTTTCATAGGTGGAGAAACAAAATTGTAACATAAAAAGGCAAAGTAACTGGACTAAGAAATCATTGGTGATAAATAACAAGGTTGGGCTTGAAGTCAAGCATTTTGACTTCAGAGTCTATTAAATCACTGAGTCATATCGCAACATTGTAGAACAAAGTAAATCAAATTTCTTAAAAATGTTGATTAAACTTGAAATAAGGTATTTTTTTTCTTTTTTTTTTTTTTTTAGGTGCGCTTGCCAGAGAGACACAGAGAAAAAGAATAAGTGAGAAATTATCACCTGCTGGCATGGTCACACAGCAATCTCTTCTTCCCATTCTTCTCTTGAGATTTTGGGCACACACATGCCCAGCGTGTTTTAAGTTACCAGGTCTGCGACTTGAACCACAGGCAGCCATGTGGGAGTCCAGCACCTTAACACCATGCCTCCTGCTGATCCCAATAAGGTATCATTTTATTTTTATTTTTATTTTTTAGAGATTTTTGCTAAAGAGTGAGAGAGACAGACTGAAAATGAGAAATCACCACACAGGAAAGATGGCTATGCCACAATCCTTCCTTCTCTTGGGATTTTGGGCACACACTCACATGCACCCAGGATGAGTTCCAAGCCACCAGGTCCTGGATTTAAATCGCAGTGGAATATGTGGGAGTCCAGCAATGTAACCATTACACCATCTGCTGGCCCCATCCATAAGGTATAATTTTTAAAAGAAAGCACAAGATTTGAAGTTCAGATTCAGCTGAGAAATGTTGTTGGCTATTTGACTTTGCTCCCACTCTAGTCCATTCTGTTGCTAACAACTAAAATATCTGAATCTGAGTGCTTTATTACAAGAAAGTTTTATTTAGCTCATAGCTTTGGAGGCCTAAGGTCAAGGAGCTGTACCTGGTGAGGGCATGATAGTCTTTTTTTAAAAATTATTTAATTCATTATGATCATAATCTTTTTTATATTACATTGAATCACATGTATCTTTACAGTGTATTACATTTCTTTTTCCAGCATGATTACCATGCATATCAGTTAAGACAAAGACTTTGCTATCCACCTCTTATTTTTTCTTGTTTCACACTAGAGCATATGTATGCAAACATGAGAGAGAGGGAGAGACTAACAGAGAGATAGAGAGAGAGCACCCTTCACAGCATCTAATCACACCATGATTTCCTTCCTCAGTTCCTCTAGCCCATACGATCTTAGGAATTTATGTAAAATGTGCAAGTGCCCAGATTGTTTCAAGCAACCAGGCCTGGGAGTTTGAACTAATCTCCATGTGTGATCAGGCTTCTCTTGAGCAGCACTTTTCTGCTGCATCCTGGAGCCAGCCCATGGTGAATGTCTTTTTGTTAACGGAAAACAGTGAGGCAGAGTAAGAGCAGACCATGTATCTGTGTTTCCTTGAGCATTTAATCATGGGGGCTCCATTCTGAGACCTAATCACTTCCCAGAGGCCTCACCTTTCAGCATCATAAACGAAGTCTCCACCCTCTCAAATATTGAAATGACTCACCAGATGTCAATATATGAACTTTGCAGGAACACATTCCAACCATAGTAATTTATAACACTATTTTCTGTTTTCCCATAAACAGAAAATGATTTTTTTTTTGAGGAAAGGCTAAGAAGAAATTGAGATGGTTTATTTAGAATATGTCCTACAGGAATATCATCTAGGAATGACCTCAGTATGCAAATAACAGTATTCTCCTTCAAAGTAGAGCCTTTCTTATTAAGAATATCCAACCATGTAACATACACTGGGCACTGCTGCTTGGTAGGCTGGGACCACAGGCAGGCTCAGGTTTGATGCCTAGCCCACCCCGGAGAGCCAGGTATAATGCCATGTGCCTAAAGTTCTAGCTACTTGGGAGGCTGAGGCAGGATGATGGCGAAACTTTGGCCAGTGTAGACAGCATAGCAAAACTCCCTGTGAAAAAGCCAAGAGTGAGGGTGTCTGCCAGTGGTCTCAGCTGTTACTGAGGCAGGAAGATTGCAACATAGCGACATCCTGGCTAAAACATCACACCCATTCGCACACACACGTACACATACACACTAAATACATTAAAAAGTATAAATAGTTGGGGAAAAATAACCAATTATAATAACCATTAAATTGGCTAATAGACATCATCTAAAATGCAAAAATATTATATGCCTTTTAGGTATTAATTTTGGTCAAACTAATTCTAAATTTGGGAGAAAAACAATTATTTTCCTTTGGGATTGATCTCCATGTTTCAATATATGGAATCAAAACACACATTTCTAGTTCGTCTGTGTTTTAAATCTATTTTTATTTAATCGTTTTCTGTATGTTTTATACCACCAAAATAGCATCTCGGGCAGTATGAAATTGTGAAGCTCTGCAGGACCTGTTGAACAAATCTGCCTTATAATAGAATATTTCCTATGGAGAAGGAACTTGAAAAAATGCAAAATAATAGAAACGTATTTTGAAATTGTTACAAAAGTGAACATCTAAGCAAAAAAGTGTTCATCTCTACCCATCAAGCCAAATTTCTTACAAAAAAAATACTTTAACAAATGGCATGATAAATTGCCAAAGTCACAATTTGTGATTTTATTTAAAGAACAGCAATAGACCACCACAGTGAGGATTGTTTTTCTCCTCTCAGCATAAGGGGGATGCAGAGGATGTGTTGGTTATGTTTTTACAGTGTAGATTTCCTCCTCATGTCCAAATGTGCATTTCACGCTCTTGTACTGCATTATATACTTATCAACACAACTAAATCTGCTACCTATTTTCTACTATTGTCTTCCATTTTGTATTCAAGCTTCTTTTTCATTGTGATGTTAATTTTGAACTCTGCTCACATCGAATGGGGAGAGTGAAACGAGTTGATCATACAACACCTGCTCTCTGAGTTATATTTCCTCTATACATTTTAGAATCTAGGAGCCCCAGTTACCCAGGAGAAGCAGGGCTAAGAGCAGTTTCACAGGGGCTAACCTACAGTTACTGCTACTATGTCCAGTCTCACCAAGATCTGCCTTTGTTATGACGCCAAGTCAATCCTCAGTTTTTCCCAAACCAGTTGTTCTTATAAAAAAACCTGCACAGAAATATTGAAAAAGACTTCTATATTCACTTTAATCAAATGAAGGATCTTCAAAAGACTTACTTACAGTGCTTGTTCTGTACTTCATGTGTGCCAGAGAAACTGGAGATAAGATTTATTATTATTATTCTTATGTTGCTGTTGTTCCCTTTCCAAAAATAAACTTTGTTAGCTGGTGGGAAAGAACACTGAGCGCAACAATAGAAAGAAGTTGGACTTTTATGGGAGCCAGGGTTAAATATTTCTAGTGAACCCTGTGTGGCTTGGTATGTGGTCTAGTGAAGGCAGCCTGGGATTCTGTATTAAAATACAAAATACTTTCGTATTTTCTGTTGATGAGGATGTGCATAGAGGTCTCAACTGGGCTGGATTGAGGCGTATATCATGCTGGGTAATGTCTCTTTACAATCTAAATAATGTATAGTGATTGAATGTATAAATAATAATGATAATAAGTAAAAAACAAAAGAGCCCCTCTCAAGAGATCTAACTAGAAGTTCATTAAGAAATGTGTAAACCAATAGCATAACAGAGCATAATTGGTGTGGGGGAATTGTCAAAACTCCTTGAGAAGACATAAGCTGTTAAGCAAATTGCAAGTGTAGCCTTCAAGTAGCAAATGTTTCACCACCTCACTAGAGTCAGAGTAGCTGTGATAAAAACAAGAAAGCACAAATGCTGACAAGGTTATGAAGAAAAGTGAACCCTCAAGCACTGTTTGTTAAAATGTAAGCTACTAAAGCCATTGTGGAATACAATATGGATGTTTTTCAGAAAACGTATTAATAGAACTACTCAGCAATCTGTCTCCTGGATATTTACCCAACTGACAGGAAGTTGCTCTGTCAGAGAGACACTTGCACATTCACGTTTATCAATGCAGTATAGCTAAGACGTGGAATCAACCCTAAGAAATCACCAACATGGTGATTGGGTTAATAAAATATGACATATATATTCAAGGGAATACTACTCAGCCATAAAGGACAGCGAGAGCCTGTCATTTGGTAAAACATGGACTAATCTATAAGATTTGATGCTAAGTGAAATAAGCCACACTGTCAAAGATGAACAGGGTAGATTCCCACTTAACATATTCTAAATGTCTCTACTCTGTGGCAGAAATGTAAAGATCTAAAGACACAGGAGAAAAGAGGGGAATGGTAGATACCTAAAGTGGATGAAAGGGAGGGGGTGAAATGGAGGGTGAAAGGGAGGGGCTCAGAAAAAATATTTAACAGAAACAAGACTGCTTATAAACAAAGGCAAAAAGATTATGGAACAGCACACCACAACAGACTTTAAGAAAAAAAAAATTCTATTTTATTTTTTTCATACAACGAGTCAAAACTTTCCCAAATACCCAATATATTGTGGGGCCAGAAGGTGGTATAGGGTTAAGGTGCTGGACACTCACATGAACAGTTGTGGTTTGAGTCCTGGACCTGACAGTTTGAAAATCATTCCAGGCACATGTGTGTGCATGCTCAAAATCCCAGAAGGAGAATGGAGGAGATGGGACTGCTGTTTGGTCATTCCCCCTGGGGGGTGATTTATCACTTTCCTTTTTACTATTTCTCTGTGTACAACAAGTGCACATTCCCTATGGCAAAACCCTAGGAAAATAAAAAAGAAAAATCATATGGTACCCCACAAAAACATACAATAATTAAATATACATAAGAAATTTGAAATAAAATAATAATCAGGAATCCTAGTTTAGAAAAAAATAAAAGTAGCAACATTTTAAAAAACACACAAGGACAATCAGAGTGCATAATGGTTACGTCACTGGACTCCCATGTAGTCGAATGTAGTTTGAGTCCCGGACCTGGTGGCTTCAAACTCATTCCAGGCATGTGTGTGTGTGTGTGTGTGCCAAAAATCCCAAGAGGGGAAAGGGAGAAAAAGGGATTTTGGTATGGCTATCCCATGTGGGGGGTAATTTCTCGCTTTCTGTCTCTCTGTCTCTTTGGTGAACACACATGTGCTATTGTAAAAATCTCTAAAAATAAATAAATTTTAAAAATACAGAAGCTATTCCATCAAGAGAGAGCCAACTGGATGTCCTCTACCTTACAGCTAATTGAAACCAGAGTTTAAATGGGTTTAACATGAATTAGACATTTCTTCTGTCTTACCTCTTTTTCGTTTTCCTTTGGTCTAGGAGACTTAAAGCAACATACGAAGAAAAAGGCAGAGCAGGAAGGGTGGAAAATAAGACAGCTATTCCATCGCTGTAGGTTTTCAAACATAAAGGAACCTTAAACTATTAGAATGGAAACTCACAGAAAGCACTGAAGTTTTGACATATTTTTCTGGACTATATTATAAATTTGTATACGTTACTATTATGATAATTTCTATTTTGTATGTACTACTTTCAGGAGGGAGAAAGAGAGAGTGACAAGCACTCTCAACAGGGCTTCATGCTGCAATCTTCCCCTCGGCCTTTCCCCAGCAAGGATCACCCACATTGCTACCCTTTTCTTTCACATGGTTCCAGCATTACCCGGCAGTGCACTAAGCCTGTGTCACTGCAAGTGGGCCTGAAATATAAGCTGGGTTTTTTTTTTTAGAGAGGTTTTTTGCTATAGGGCTATAGGGCGTGTGCGCTCACCAGACAGAAAGAGACTTAGAGACAGAAAGTGAGAAATCACCCCCCCCAGGGGGGGTGGTCACGCCGCAATCCCTTCTCCTCCATTCTCCTCTCGGGATCTTGGGCACGCACGCACACACGCCTGGCATGAGTTTTAAGCCACCAGGTCTGCGACGCAAACCGCGGTCGACTACGTGGGAGTCCAGTGACATAGCCATTATGCTAACTGCTGGTTCCCCTGAAATATAAGTATTTTGTAATACTTTCCCCAAATAAAATATGCAATCTTTTTCTTTTTGAGCATGTGGATGCCTAAATAGAAAGTATGTTTTCTACTCTTCCTTGTAACTAGATGTGGGCACATAATTAGATGACAACAAAAGAATATAAATGTAAGTGATTTGTACAACAACTGCCTCATCTTCATAAAATAAATTAGGTTTCCTTGAACTTTTTATTTGTTTTTCCACCCTGTGACAGGGAGCCTAGAGCTTTCCACAACCACGTTTTAATCACACAGATGACGTCATGAGGAACAAGAATTGTTGAATCCTGGGTCTCTGAATAACCTCATGGAGTGGAACTTCCCTCTTGTTTAGACCTACTGCTTATATGAAAACGAAAGAAATATCTGTTTGATTTTTGTTTTTTAAATCCACAGTGTGTTTTGGTCTTTTTTGTTAGAAACAATCAATATTTATTTTTTCTTTTCCTTTTTTCTTTTTTTTTTTTTTATTTGGAGATTTTTGCCTAGTCTGCATGAGCTCACTGGGGAAAGAGAGACAGAAACAGACACAATGAGAGAGAAAGTGAGAAATCACATCCCAAGGAGGATGGCCACACCACAATTCTTTCTCCTTCATTCTCCTTCAGGGATCTTAGGCCCACATGCACAAGTGTCATGTGATTTTCAAACCACCGAGTCCAGGACTTGAATTGCAGTTGATCATGTGAGAGTCCAGCAGCAAACAAAAACCAAAAAGCACCTTCATGGGGAATGGTCATATTCCAATTAATTATTTGTCGTTTATACTTCCTTTCAGGATTTGGGGCACATTTATGCCTGGCATATTTCTCAAGTCCTTCTGTCCAAGACTAGAACTGCACAACGGTCCATGCGGGATCCAGCTGCCTTAATCACCATGCCATGGGCTGGCATGAAACACAATTAGCATTTATACTGGAATTATAATTTGAAGGAAAAATGATACCATGACCACAATCTAAAATATGTGGCAACATCTTTTTTATATTGATCACTTGTGTCTACTTTTGAAATGTGTACAAATAGAATCATAAAATAACCCCCTGTTATGCTTTCACTTAATGTGACATCTATGTGAATATGTGTTTAAGGATACATATATCATCAATTCATCTTTCATAACTATATTTGAGTGAATTTGTATGAATATGTAACAATATTTTATATATTCTTCTGTCTTTGAATACTTGCCTTTGTCTAGAATAAATAAATCTGTCATGAATATTCTTTTAGAAGTTTTAGGGGAATATACCCTTATTCTTCTTCTTATAATTATTATTGGGTCAATACTTAAAACTAGCAATGTTGCATCATACTGTAGTTGTGTAATTTTATAAATTATGAGCAGACCTTTTGTTACTTGTGCCATCAATATATGAAAATTCCAAGGGCTCCACAGTCTTCCACACATACAAACAGACATAAATCATTCCTCACTTCAGTCAAACAGAGTCAGTTGCTTTCCCCTGACTATTTGTCCAGATTCCTTCAAATACCCATTCTTGGGGCTGGCAGGTGGTATGGTGGTTAAGGGCGCTGGACTTCCATGTGGCCAACCGTGGTTCGAGTCTCAAACCTGGCAGCTTGCTTTCTTACTTTCTCTCTCTCTCTCTCCCCCTCTCTGGTCAAATTAAAATAAATAAATAAAGTTAAATAAAATAATTAAAAAAAAAATGACCCATTCCTTGTTTCTCATTTGACCATTCCTCTATGACTGAGTCTCTCTATGACTCAGCATTTGGTCAGATTGCTCTCCTTAGAGGCCTTTCTTAATTTTCAAATTTGCTGTAGTCCTATTTGCTTGCTCCAACAATTGGACAAATTCTCTCTCCACAAATGATGTACCTTTTGATCTAACTGATAAACAAGCATAGAAGCTTTCCAGTTATTCTTACCAATAATATAACTTATTTTATCTCCATTGGTCTCCGTTAACTTTTCCTTCATTTAATAGCTTTTTATTTATTGGTTTATTTTTTATGTTAAAATGTAGAATACATTTTAATATCTTTTGCTCTTAAACAAATAAGACCTTTACTATGCAATAGTTATAAAGACGTTTTTATTTTAAAGTCTAAAATTCAGTTGTTTGATGATACAATGTTTATTTTTTTCAGAATTCTTTTATTTTTATATTTAAAGCTTACATGAAATTCATTGTGAATGATTAAACACAAAAGAATTTTGAAGTAAAATATAAATTTCTTTTAAATTTTATCTTCCTATGTAATTAATACCCATATTTAATGTACAAGATATTCTGCGGACTAAAAGCAATTGAACCTCTGTGAACTGAAGCTGTTGCTCACAATTTTGCTTCTAAAAATGCATCAGCATCCATTGCACGGAAGCCTGACGTTCTCCTGCTGTAAGTCACTGTCAAAGGGAAATGTACAATTGATGAAGCATACTATTCTCTTATTTTTTCCAGGTCAAATTTAGTGATTTGCTATTCATAACCCTCATGCCTCTCTCTTTCAAAGATTATTTGTTTAATTTTCTTTTTACTACTCTCAGTAATATGTTTTCTGAAAATAAATAGACTTTTCATATTTAGCATGTACTTCCCATAACGAGTGGTTGAAAGAAGGCATCTGTCGTATTATGTCAGCTTTTCCTCTTTTATGCCCTAGGGGGATGTTCTGAATCATTAGTTTATAATCAGTTTTTGTTTTTAATTAAACACCAGATATATGACTGAAGCAGAAATAAATAGGATTTTGCTTGTGGTCTCAGAAATAAATAGATTTATGGAAATAGTGTTTAGAAAACTATATGCTATGCTAATGGGAATAAATTTTATAAGAAAAATATCATTTGGAGATTGTCATACATAAATTACTTTTAGCAAACAAAGAAAAAAATGAATTTTATAACATCAAAATCACATTATTGATAAAGTAAATGATATATTCAAATTTAATGAACATATAAGTTTATCTTAAATATTAACTCATTCAACTTTTACTAATTTATTCAATCAATCATTCGATCTGTTAGCAAATTTATACATGTGAGGAATGTTCTGGGGGCTGTGTGTGCACACGTGCAAACATGTGCATAGTACATGTAATATATTTCCATACATTCAAAAGCCACAGATGGAATCTAAAGTAATATACACAAATGAAGATGGCACTACTTACTAGTGAAAGCACAAGTAAACTAAGTTACTATTTTCAGCTTTTAGAAACAGAAATGCATTCGTCATGTTTGTTCATCTTTTTTTTAAATCATGACTTTTATGTTACTCTTCATTTGCATGATTTTAGTTTTTACTTATTTATTGATAGTTAGGCAACCAATACTCTCAAATTCCTAGTTTGTTCTTTTTTCTTTTTAGAAAGAGATTTTTATTATAGGGCACATGTGATTGCCAGACAGAGAGACAGAAAGTGAGAAACCCCTCCCCGGGGAGGATGGCCAAGCCATAATCCCTTCTCTTCCATTCTTCTCTCAGGATTTTGGGCATGCACACACACATGCCCAGTGTGAATTTTAAACCACCGAGTATGGGTTGAACTGCTATTGACTATGTGCATGTGGGAGTCCAGCAATGTAATCATTATGCCCTCTGCTAGTCTCCGTGGTTTGCTCTTTTTTATTTTTATTTTTTTAAGAATTATTTTTATTGGGACCAGCAGATGGTGTAATGGCTACGTCACTGGACTCCCATGTAGTCGACCGTGGTTCAAGTCCTGGAATGGTGGCTTTAACTCATGCCAGGTGTGTGTCAATGTGTGCCCAAGATCCCGAGAGGAAAATGGAGGAGAAGGGACTGTGATGTGGCCATCCGCCCTGGGGGGTGATTTCTCGCTTTCTGTTTCTCTGTCTCTGTCTTTCTGGCGAGTGCACGCGCCCTATAGCAAAAACCTCTCAAAACAAAACAAACAAACAAACAAAAAAGGAATTATTTTTAATTTAAGGAATTATTTTTATTTATTCATTGTTATTTTTTAAATTTGACCTGAGAAGGACAGAGTGAGAGAGAGGGAAAGTGAGAAGAAAAGCTGCCAGTTCTGAGACTGGAACTGCAGTCGGTCATGTGGGAGTCCAGAGCCCTTACCCACCTGGTGGCCCTAGTTGGTTTTTTTAAAGGTGGTTCGTTGGGGGCCAGCAGTTGGCATGGTGGTTAAGGGTACTGGATTCCTACATGGCTGACTGTGATTTGAGTACTGGACCTGGTGGCTTCCTTTCTCATTTTCTCCCTCTCTTTGTCCCTCTCTGCTCAAATTAAAAATAAATGGATTAAGATAAAGATTAAGATAGATTAATTAACTAATTAATTAAAGTGGTTCTTCTTTTCTCAAAGATAAGATGTCACCTTATTTCTCTGGTTATATTAATAAAACTCTTTTTTTAATTTTTTTACTAGTCAGAGGATATATGTGCTCACCAGAAAGAGACAAAGAGAGAACAGAGGAGTGAGAGAGCATCCTGCTGTAGAATGGCCATGCCGCAATCCTTCCTCCCCTTTCTCAGGATTTTGAGCACAGAGACAATATGCATCCAGCATGCTTTTCAAGCTTCTAGTTCCAGGACTTGAGCTGAGCCATTTGCCATGCAGGATTCAACCACCTTAACCAACACACCTCGGCTGTCCCAATTATACTCATTTTAATCATTTAGTTTCAATTTATTAAGTTCTATCTTATTAATAGTGCCTTTGGAGCTTTTATGTTCTTATTTTTCCTATGGAGTATGTTCATTTACTTTCTGGCCCATACAATCTGCATTTGTTTCTGCAGTCCACCTCTCTAGTTTTCCTTCTGTCAGGTTCTTGTGAATTTGCGAAGCATAGAAAAATGTCTTCATAAATGCTAGTGTTCTAAGGACAGTTACTCTCTATTCTGACTGAAGTCTGTCCCTTCAGGGAACAGTCATTGTTGGTGACCCAATATCCATATTCACAGTGCTTTTCTGGGTCATCAACTTTGCCTCTGCTATATGTTTTAATCATAAGTGTAAGTGACTGACAAGGATAGACTAAGGCACGTAATAACTGGCTGGTGGCACTCACAATGGTATTCTCAAAATATTCATGTTACTTCCAGCCCATCTTCTTGTATCTGCTTCTTCTGTAGTAGAAACATAGTATTCCCATCATCGTCCTAGGTACCCTGTCCCCTTTCACATGTAGTAATTCCTCTTAGTTGTCGGGGTACTTGGTGTTTAATTGATATTGAAAACCTTTTTATTTGTTCAAGAAGTAAATGTATAATGTAACAGCTTCATTGAATATTCAAAGAACTATTGTGGAATAGAATTTAACTATTTTCATACAAAAAATAAGAAAGAACAAAGAAAAAAAATACAATCCTGATATCGAGGAGATCTTTCAAATTAAGGACAAAGTTTGGAGAACAATAAGTCCATATAAAGTCAAAATGTAAAGAATAGATAGAGGATAATATAAATTTAAAATCCATAGTATAATAGAAAGTTCTTACACTGTTATTAAACATGTCCCAGAAGAAAAAAAATAGTCAAATATATATTAATGGGAAATTTAAAAAAGGATATCCAATGGCTATTTAAAAATTTAAAATGATATTCATCTTCAGGTTTAAATTTTGAACAAAAACTGTATTATCCTTGCCTTTGTACAATTTAATTTACTGTGGAAAATGGAGATGTAAGATATTATTTTATTATAATCCTTACTGGCAAACTAAGCGTACAGTTATAGGTAGTCCATTCTCTAAAGAAGGTGTTCAAAAGAGCCACTGAAGAGGCTTAGATGACCTGTTATGACAAAAATTGATAAGATTAAGTCAAAGGCTATCTGATAAATTGCATGACAATTCCTAGCCCCCATCTTCAACTTTGTATCTTAAAATATTAGCAGCCAGACTTCTGCTCTCCTGAGAAGAATATAGGAATTTTCTTTGAGAAAACCAACCAATTTCAAAGAAAAGACCTTCAGATATATGAGACTTGAGAATATATTTCAGAATATTTAAACTTCATCAAATTACCTAGACCATAATTTATGAATCAAGATGTTGACTTATAATGCACAAAAATATCCTATCAACATTTTAGATAGCAAGGGAAATGTCTCCCAAAGTGAAGGTCAGAGAGAACACAGGCTCTATACAAATTATCAAACCCAAGACAGCATCACCCTTCTCTTCAGCCATATGGGTAATCCAGAGAAGACTGCCACCATGCTTTCAAATTTCAAAGAACTTATTTCTAATCTAGTACATTGTGGTTGAAGTGAAAGTAGAAAAATAAAAAAAGACAGTCACAACATTTTTATTCTATTATTTTTTTTCTAACAGAGATTTTTGCTATAGGGTGTGTGCATTCCCCTGAGAGACAGAGAGACAGTAGGTGAGAAATCACCCCCCAGGGAGAACAGCCACAGGCCAATCCCTTCTCCATTCTTTCAGAATTTTGGGCACTCACACACAAGCACACAGCATGAATTTTAAGTTGCTGAGTCCAGGATTCAAATCACAGTCAACTACGTAGGAGTCCAGCTGTGTAAAAGTATGACATCTGCTAGTTTCGTCTATTTTTTTAAACAAAGCTATTTTTAAAATTTGTTGGAGAGCTTGTGCACTCACCAGAGAGAGAGACAGAGAGAGCAGTAAACTGAGAAAGCATCCTTATAGGGGAGGATCATGCCACAGTCCTGTCTTCTCCATTTCTTTCAACCTCTTGGCATACATGCACACACAACCCATGTGTTCTACAAGCTGTCAGGTCTGTGATTCCAACCACACAGTCAGCCATGTGGAATATAGCCGGCCTACCCACTATGCCACTGGCCCAGAAGCTATTCTAATATATAGTTCATAGCTAAACATGAACAAATCAAAACTGATGGAATTCTGAAAGAAAGAAAAAAGAAAGAAAGAAAGAAAGAAAGAAAGAAAGAAAGAAAGAAAGAAAGAAAGAAAGAAAGAGAAAAAAGGAAGAAAGATAGAAAGAAAAGAAAGAATGAGAGAAAGGAAGAAAGAAAGGGAAAGAAAAAGAGAAAAAGAGACAGAGAAAGAAAAATAAAATAATTGATATAAATATATATAATATACATTTCTTAGTTCTGTAGGTTTGATCACCTTAATGATCAGGTAGATCATTTATAACTGCCCATATGACTTGATATTGTGGTATTCCACTAGATAGAATAAAAATCTTTCTTCAACTCTAAGATAGCCATTTGAATTTACACAAAATTAAACAATAATAAATTTAAATATTAAATCAAACCATTAAAATGTAAAATAAATCAATAAAATCAATACCCAGAAACGTTTTTTAAAATAATAACATAAATTATAATTATGAAAACAGAACAAAGAACAAGAGCTGTAAAAAAATAATAGATTGAAATAAAACAGATATTTTTCAAACTAATATACTATTGGATAAAGGGTGAGCAGAAAAGATTAGATTTATAATTTAAAAACTGAAATTACACATTTGATAAACTTAGAGAACTATAATATAAACACATAGCTGAGTGTTTTTCTACATCAGGCCGGAAGAACATAGAGGAGTATGGACACACAGGGAAATGTTGATTTTTTTTTTTTTAAGTAATGGAAGGTATTCCTCAGACTCCCTTAATAGCAAAAATCACTGAAGAATTTTAATCATGGCAACAGCATGTGTAGATCAGTGTTCAAAAATAAAGATCATTCAAGATGCAGTAAAGGTAATAGATTTGTGAGAACAAATATTGAAAGCAATGAACAAGTTAGCAATCATTGAAGATGAGAGATGAAAGGAAAAAAACGAATCAGACAAAACAATAGTTTAGAAAACAGAATACAGTAGAGTTTATGTTGCCATATCACGGCTACTTTAAGCAGGTTTTTTGATTGATTGAAGGTAGTGTCTAAGGAATGGTAGATAATCTTTATTCCAAATTTTTCACAGAAAGACAGTACTAACTGTATTGTGATATACACTAAACTAAGGTTAAAAATTGATAAAGTACTCAGGGAGTGTGTTTGTGATATTACTCCTAGTTATATCAATTTGCATGTGAGATGCATTGGCTGTATACATTTTATTAACTGGAACAAAATATTGTGTCATTGAAAAGGTCACGACACATTTTCCTACACTTTTGTATTTCAGAATGTATCATGACTTCTCTGACAATTCAAAAAAATCAAAGAAGAACTACATAGAGACTACATCATATATTAATTTGAGTACAAATTTGGTAGAAGCAATTACCTTGAATTTGGTGATGATATCAAGGATGTTTGCATATATCTTAACTCAGCAGATTATACATGTTAAATATGCACAGTTCGTTATATATGAATCATATCTAACAAAAATGTTTAAAAAAACAAATAGTAATGGAATTCCTAAAATGTACAGATTGGATAAGGACAAAATCCTCCCAAGATTTAGAGGAAAACTGGGTTTTAATTTTTCTCCTGGGAGAATAAACCAGAAATCTATACATTCCTCAGAAGTATAGCCATACTTGCTCTTCACTCCCAGTGTTCTTAGAAAGAAAAGCTTTGGCACCAGCAGGTGGTGTGATGATTAAGACATTGAACTTCCATGTGGTTAACTGGAGTTTGAGTCTCGGACCTGGTGGCTTGAATTTTTCACCAGGTATGTGTGTGTGTATGCCCAAAATCCCAAAAGAAGAATGAAGGAAAAATGATTGCAGCATGGCTATACACCCTCGGGGTTGGGGGAGGTAACTTCTAGCTTTCTATCTCTCCATTTCTCTCTATCTCTCCAGCGATTACACATGCCCTAGAGCAAACCACACACACACACACACACACACACACACAAACACACAAAGAAAGAAAATAAAAAAAGAACATCTTTCTACAACAGGTTGTCAGACAGCAAAAAGTCTATGTAACAAAAGAACACCAAAAGATTTGTTAAATTGCTTTTACAATCTCTCCTCAAAACAATTTCTACTCCTCAAAACAAAAGCAACAACCAAAAATATTTCCAGCTAGGGAAGGATATTGCTGAATGTGAGGAAATAACTCATTAAAAGTTATAGTAATAGAAATCAGAATTTCAAACAGAAAAAGACACATTAAAGAGTGTGCATCACTAAAACAGTTCACAACCATATGAGGAAGGAAGAAATGCTAAAATTGAGAGAATAATCAATAGTGACAATTTTTTTCATATTCATGAAGAATAAAAACTCTAAAAGACCACTTACCTTTGTTTTTGAAAATTACAGCCCAATATTTTGTTTATTAGAATTATCAGATATTCTGCTGACAAAAAGGATAAAGTAATTACAATGTAAGGAACAATGTTTATCATCTGCCTATACGAGTAATTTGACAATAAAACAAAGTCTGTAAGATAAATTAATTGGGTGATAAAATTTCATAATCTATTTGGAATAAAACGGAGAATTCTGAAATGTAATAGTCCAGACAGAAAGAATGAAGAGGACAAATGTCTTAAATATGTAAGTTAAAATAGTGTGGAGTTAGATATTTACAGTCTCAGGAAAGCCTTGGACAAATATTACTCATAAAACATATGTATAATACAAATATCACCATATTTTATATATTATCTGGGAATTTTTTAAAAGAATTATTTCATTTAACTTTACTTATGTATTTATTTTAATTTGGTCAGAAAGGGACTGTGTATGTGTGTGTGTGTGTGTGTGCGAGAGAGAGAAAGAGAGAGAGAGAGAGGTAGAGAGAGAGAGAAAGGAAGCTGCCAGGTCTGGAACTTGAACTGCAGTCAGCCATGTGGGAGTTCAGCACCCTTAATCAACATGCCACCAGCCAGCCCTCCAGGAAAACTTGAGAGTGAAGTGGAACCATTAATTGTTACACTGAGATGGACATAGCCTCATAACCTCAGGTTTTTCAAATGACTCAGATCTTATGGCTCTTTACTGCTGTATCTCAATACAATTGCCAGCATGGCTCAGGTTTAATCTGGCAGTGAATGAATAGCTAGCTGATAACCAAGTCTCTTTTCTGTGGTCCCTTGAGACTATTTTTCCAAGTCTCCTTTGAAAAGCTGTTGCCTTTTGGTCTAGCAGTGATGGACTGTGAGTATAAATGACATGACCCACTTCCAGGACTGGTAAAACACCAGGTGCACCCGTGATCCTGGCTGGCTGGAAGGCTGAAAGGCTGGGGGACAGATCACAGCACGGCAAGACCATGTCAGGAGTCACCGTCTCTCTCACTCTCTCTCTCTCTCACACACACACTCTCTCTTCCAAAACAAAAAAAAAGAAAAAAGAAAAGAAAAAAGAAAAGAAACAGTATCATAGGGATTCTATTATATTGAATTAGCAGGAGTTATAAATAAATGATGACACAAAATGCTTATTTGGATCTGTAGGTTAATTAGAAAGAAATTCTACTTGATTTAGAGACATCGTACAATTTGGAATTTTGTTAAGCAGCTATTACTGTTATCAATATACAGATATTGATAACATTTCATAAACACTACCAGTCAATTGAAGTGATATAGAGATAATTTCTATTAAGCAGTTTTAATGATAATATATCAGATGGAAAATATAGATTAATCTTGAAAAAGGAAAAGGAAATCTTGGCTGTGATATGAAATAAACAAAGGGCAAAAAGAGGAAAAGAAAAGCAACAGGCAGAGAGCAGGGAACACAATTCAGGTCATATTTCACTTTATTTATCCTGTTGAAGCAAACTGAGATTAACATTATTACTCAAATAATCAAAGTTTAAAGGACATATTCTATAGGAGAATTTTTTATTAATTCTGTTTGTTTATACTTTAACATTGCTTAAACTATAAAATTTTGAGGATCTAGCTCTGCCTCATCATATTGTTGACAATTTGGGTATAATATGATGAGAAATTTTAAGTCTAAACCTTACATTAATTTTGTTGACAGTCTGGAAGAGCATGAAATAAACTACAGCATTGTAATCTCATGGGGAAACACAGAGTTATGCATACAATATTCTGGGTATGTTTTCATCAAATAAAATATTATGTTTCATTTGTAATATAAAAGTACATAGCAAGCCAATCTGAACAGGTATAGAGTATATGATATCCAGCTACTTAAAACCCTGGAAAAGCCAATATTATGGATATACTATAAACAGCAAGGGTTCCTGAGGGATGGAAGAAGAAAGAAATAGGCACCACACAGTATTTTTAGGTTAAGAATACTTTAATACTTTTCTGGGGACCAGCAATTGGTGTAATGGCTACGTTGCTGGACTCCCATGTAGCTGACCGTGGTTTGAGTCCCAGATCCAGTGGCTTAAACTTATGCCAGGCACATGTGTGTGTGTGTGCGTGCCCAAGATCCAGAGAGGAGAATGGAGGAGAAGGGATTGCAATTTAGCCATCCCCTCTGGGAGGTGATTTCTTGCTTTCTGTCTCTCTGTCTTTCTGTCTTTCTGGCGAGCACACACTCCCTATAGCACAAACCTCCAAAAGAAAAAAAAAAAAAAGAATACTTTTCTGTATGATGTTACAAATGTGGATATATTTCATTATATATTTGTCAAAACCTATGAAATGTACGCCAACATTATATATTTGTCAAAACCTATGAAATGTATAAAACCAAGAATGAAACCTAATGTAAACTATGAACTTTAGTGATAGTATGTGTTCCTGCAAGTTTATTGGCCTGTAATAACTGTACTACTCTGGTTCAGAATGCAGCCACAGTGGTAAAGGCTGTGTTTGTACTGGGAACGCAGGTACAGAGGAAAAAAAAAGAGGTCTATGGAAATTCTCTGTACTACCTGCTCATTTTAAAACTGCTCTAAAAATAATGAAGTCCATTAAAAAATATTTTTAAATTTGTGAAAAATTAAAACATGTATTGAACTATTTGAAAAATTGCCACTCTGAAAAGAATTTTAACTGTGTAAAATATGAGATAGTATACAAAAACCAGTAGGTGTCTCTCGTGTTCTATTTTTTAAAAATATAGCCTCAAAACCGATTGGATATAAGAATATATAAAGGGGAAAATAGTAAAATGGTTGTCAATGTAAAAGTAATGACATCTTTGCTTCTGTTTATATTCAAATGGAAGAATAGGGGTGCTTATTCTTGTTCCACGTGCATAAAAAGTATACTATATGGTCAAGAGAGCTAAAGCTTAGCCAGTCCTTGCATTGCAAAACACATTCACAGGTCTCCCACTTTACATTTGCAACCTTATTAAATCTGTTAAAATTAATGGTGCTCCACATGAATTTGTAGTAATCTGGAAAATCGTTAGAAATACCCATGATCCATGCATACATTCTTTAAGAAACCTGTCACGTTCATTCAAAATCATTGTAGATTATAGATCTGTGACGCTATTAATTTCAACCATTTTTTTTTTAAGGTTGACATGCATCATTTGACTAAATAATCTATCAAACTAAACAGGTAAAATTGTGATTGTAAAATTTACATCAGCCTATGAAAAGAGTTTATGTTCAAGTGTAGAGGAGCTTTTCTGTACCCAATAGGTGTCTAAATGCTAGGTTTCGATTTAGAATGCCATCACTAGCACGAATGACCACACGCAAAGAAATACAGTGCAAAGAAGTTGTGAGAGTAGATGCGAAATATTTAGACCAAATTAAAATTGAACTAAATATATGTTGTTCAGGAATCAAATTGAAAATAAAGTATGGCTATGTAATCAGAAAGATATGGACATGAAATTAGAAAGGAAATTCTTTTTTAATTCCTCAAAGCAGTACTCTTCTTTGGAATTCTGTAGGTGTCATTGGTTTAAATATGTATGACTTTCTAAAATTATAATTATGGATCAAAGGATTAAAAGATCTTGCTAAATTTTGGTCATGTGTATATAATTGAGGAATGGCAAAAAACCTTCTTAGTTAATAGAAATTAATCTTATTTTCCAATATCTAAACTCTAAAATGAAAAAAAAAATCAGCTATACCAATGAAGAAACTTGTTGAAACAAATGAAAAGACACAATATATTTCCTTGATGTATTATTACATTAGCACTTCAAAATGTAAAACATTGTTTTGGTACAAGACAATGCAAATGAATAGTTTTATGTTACTATAGAAAAATAATACCAAAAGATTTCTAATATAACTTGGGAGAAAATGTAACTGGGAGAAAAAAAATGCAACTGAAAACAAACCATATCATAAGCAGTTAAGAGGAATAATAAGAATATAATTATATTTAATATCAAAGGTAATGTAGTCAGTCATAAAGAAAAGTGGTTACCAGGGACTAGCGATAGGAAAAATGGAGAGATGTGAATCAAAGATTACAAACTTCTAGTTATATAATGAATACATTTTCATGACCTAATGTACAGTATGGTGGATGTGGTTATTTAATAATAATAATAATGTATTCTATGCTTAAAATTTGCAAAGTACCAACCTAAAAAACAAAAGCTTAAGGCACAATAATAAAAATGAAAATGGCCTGAGTCAGAGTTTAGGGTGATAGATAAATTTAGCATAAGCTATGTGTGGCAGATGACACTGTCCAGTCTTTTTAAGGACAAGTTACTGGTTATGTTGAAAACATGTATTTAATGGGTCTTATCTGCCTTGCTATATAAGAGGGTCAGATTTTTTTCTGTGCTTTCATAATCTCTTGGCATATTGCCTGTGATGTGCACCACATTTTGGTTTAAATGCTGATGCAATAATAAAAGTGTTTTCTCTACTACTGTGATAGAGAACATTTCTGGATTGGGAGAAAAGTTGTTTTTAACTGTAATTCTCCAACATAAAGCACATGCAAAATGTTACCTTCACCTATTTCCCTATCTTCTCCTGAGTCAAGATAAACATATCGAAGAAATCTTCTGATTTTACTTTTGTGGGGGCAAGGAATTCATGCTTTGATGTCCTGTAAAAAAATGTTACTGACAATAAAGCAGATTAACAAAAGTAAAGGCATGTATATTTTATTTAACATGTGTGGAAGAAAATCACAGCAGTGTGACTATCCTATCACTCTATGGGGTACTGAGAGTAAGCTTCATAATTGAGCACTTCTCCCCTCTCCCTTTTCATCCTATCTACCTGAATCCCAGCTGTCAGTCTGACTGGGTCTTCTGGATGTCCTGTGGCCATTACCTTCACTTTATGGGACTCACCAATCGCCAGGGTCATTCTGAACATATGTACATCCCTCCACATTAACATTACTAGAACAGGATCATTAAAACTCTGCTGATTTTGTTAATCAATACACTATCCTTTATCGTAATGTTCCAGCAACGTATATACAAACCAGGTTCTCTCTCTTAGTGACAGAGAATGTGTATAGATCTTTAATTGGTTTATTAATGCTTTGTTCTTATTTTATAAAACCTGATCCTGGGCTCACTGTAGCATGGACCATTCTCCACCTGGCTGACTATAGAATCCCTTTTCCCCTGGACCTCTTGGGAATCGGTAAACATTACGGAAAGTTCTCTCAGATTTGGGGATCATTTATAACAGATACATATATGCATATATCCTGCTTCATAGTTAAGGGGGAAGACTGAGTATATAGGAAATTCTTTTGAAGTTTAATAAATTGTTATTAGGTGGGAATAAATGGACCCAGAAGTCAGAAATTAACTTGTAAATGGTTTTCTTTAGGATATGGATGAGCCTGAGAGACAGTCAAAATCGTCAAAGAAATTTGTTCAGGAATAGCTGCCTTCTTCCAGTCTCCTGAACTGGAAGATTAGATAAATGAGTTTCATTGAGGGAATGGGATGCAATTCTATTTTCTTGGTGAGTCTAGTCTTTCAGAGGATAAGAGCAGGTCAGAGCAAAGCCTCTCCTAGCATCTGCTGACTTTCAAGGTCTTTACTTTAAAATAACCAATTTTGAAATGAAAGTCTCTGGTTTCCTTCACTCTGTAAGATAGGTATTTATCCTATACCTTCTTTCCCCTATAGACTCTTTCTTACAGTCCTGATCTGTTACCTACTTTGCTACAATGAGCAATTTTCAGAGCCTCTAATCATATTCATCCTACCAATTATTTTTCAGTAGGCTAGCTAAAATTAATTTGCATCATGTTACCTTTTGCCATTTTATATACATAATTATATACATAGGATGGCCTGGATACATTTTCCTGATTTTGGCTCTGGTCACTCCCTCATTCTCAAAAGGCAGCCTGGCAATGCCTGTCAAAAAAAAAAATACAAATACTTCTTTTGTTTTAAATAATTATTTATTTTATTTATTATAATAATAATATTATTATTATTATTATTTTTACTTTGCTATAGGGCATGCACACTCAGCAGAGAAGGAGAAGGAAAGTGAGAAAGCAAACCACCAGGTTCGGGAACTGAATTGCAATCAGCTATGTGGGAGCCCAGCACCAACCACCCTTCCACCTACTGGCTCCTAAACACGTTTTTAATTTTTTTATGATAACTGAAATATCAACCCTTTCATATGAAGTCCAAAATTCCATTCTAACCACTTGTTATAGAAGATATCCCATTATATTTTGCTTACTTTTCCTTCAGATGAACTCTTTTATGTAGGATTGTTTTCTCTCTAAGGTTACTGAGAAATGGATTCATGGCTGGACTGATGGATTTGTGAATGGATGGCTGCTGGGTGAATGGAGGAATGGATGGGTAGGTGGATGGGCTTATATAGTATACATTTATCCTCTGGATCAATTAAAGGTAAGCTGCAGTCACTAAGTATGAAGTCCTCTTGCCCTAAGTACTTCAGTCAGTGAATACTTGGTATAAGACACTCTCCTACTATGGTAGGTAGGCTTTCCAAATGTGACTCAAAAATATCTCCCAACCTGCATGTCCTCTGCAATATAATTTTGTAATAAATACACTCATCAAAAAATGGAGTCTAGGGAACCAGCAGTTAGTGTAATGGCTATATCACTGGACTCCCACATAGTCGACCGCGGTTCGCGTCCCGGATCTGGTGGCTTAAAACTCACGCCAGGCGCGTGTGCGTGTGTGCCCAAGATCCCAGGAAGAGAATGGAGGAGAAAGGATTGCGGCGTGACCATCCCCCCGGGGGGGTGATTTCTCGCTTTCTGTCTCTCTCTGTCTGTCTGGTGAGCACATGCGCCCTATAGCGAAAACCTCTAAAAAAAAAAAAAAAAAAGAGGAGTCTAATTCATCACCTTGTGGGCCAGGTTTACCCACTCAGTTAACAAATAGAGTGGAACAAAAGTGATATTCTAGGATTTAGGAGGCTAATACACTGACAGTTGATATTAGAATCTTTTTCTAAGACCTCCGCATCATGAGAAGTCCCAACCACATGAAGACAACTGTGGATCTGATGCTAGCTAAGCATCCAATTGGCATCCAGCGTGAATTTCCACTCATGGAAGTGAATCACCTTTGGCTACCCTTCAGGCAGGACACACACTTTGTAATACTATAGTCCCTGGCTCTGGAGGCCATCAATGAGAATCCTTCATCTGAATCTACTCAACCCACACAAATGAGGGAAATAATTTCAATGTTACTTTATTTTGTTTGCTTATTTTAGTGCCTAAATTTTGAGATGCTTTGTTACGGGAAGAAGGTAGCCAGAATATTTCCAAAAATATAGTGTAATTATAAAAATCAGGACATTAATATTCATAATAATACTACCAATCTAATCTATAAACATCATTGAAATTTTACCTCCTATCCCAATAATGAACTTTATAGCAAAGTATTCTTCCAGGATCACACTGAATATTTATTTGTGCTGTCTCCTCAGCTATCTTTAATCTTGAGCACGTTCTCAGTTTTTTTGTACCTTTAGTGATCTCAGTATCTTGAAGAGTCCTAGCTTGCTATTTCGTTGAGTATCTTTTAGGTTAAATTTGACCAATACCTCTCATAACCCTCCTTAACAGAGTTAGTTACTATAGCGATGTGTATCATTAATATTTTGTGGAATTATATTTTTTGGGAAGATGATTTAATATTAATACTAGATAAAGTCTTATTTTATATTATATTTTAACCAAATAAGTTTGACATCTATTGATGATTTTCCTCAGGTCAATTATAACTATGGTGGTTGTCTAATCATAACTATTTAATTCCATTTATTCTTAATTATTTCATTAGCTGCCATTTTACAGTAACAGCTAAATTTTCCTTCTCTCACATTTATTTTCATATTTATTTTATATAAGTATACACTTATTAATTTTATTTTATGCAATAGGTTATAACTTGTCATAATAATTACCTATGCTGGCATTCAAGCTGTCCTCTACTTGACAAATACATTCTGTATAGACTGACTTTTATAGGGTTTTAATCTGTCCACACCATTCTTTAAACACTTCTTTACTTTTTGGACACACACATATATCTTTGACTATTTATATTTTAATTATCTCTCTTTATTTTTATAGCCAAATATAAATTCTTCAAATCTTCAGATGTTACCTGTTCATGCTTTTTTGTTTATTCCTGATAACTTCCCATAGGACTTTGCCTGCTATAGACACTTAGCACTTGAGAACTGATTTATTGGCTTTGGTAAAGGGCTTTCCTGAGGCAGAGAGCAAAGCTCTAGTTCTATATCCAGTCTATTTTTGGCCTCACCCTTGATGCTGAATCCCACTACTAGTAGAGCAGAGAGGCCGGTGAACAGAAAAAGTATAGGTAGTGGCATTTTAAAATATATACTACAGTTCACACCACTGCTTTCTCAGCTCTCAGGAAGAAAAAAAAAGATTGTGAAAGTAGAAACTAGAAGTTAAATGCATTCTAATTTTTTAAATCTATGTGACCTTGGAATAACATAGTCATTTAAAACTTCTGAATTTCTTATTTCTCTTCTGCAGGTTTACAAATATGTGATGACCCATTCTAACTTCAAGATTTAGGGAGTCACAATTGTTCAAAATAATTCTATTTCATCTTTAAGTAAGACTGAGATATCAGCTATCAAAAAGAACACAGATTCATCAGGGATTTTTCAGACTCAGAAATAGAAGTTGACTTGTCAGTCACAGGAAGAAGACAAAGCCAGTGATAGTATCTGAGGACTTACAGGTCGTGTGCTGTCTGTGCGGTTCACGCAAAGCTGTCCAAGTTGAACTTTAATAAAAATCTTTCTCACCAAATATAACCAAATTTCCTGTTGGCCAAATTTGTAATGCTATAGATTAGCAACTATCATATTTATACTAATATTCAAGAAGGACTGGGTATTCAAGTAATTATTTAAAAAATTATTTAAAAAATTTTTAATATTAAATTAACACAAGTCATAATTTGAAGCCTTTTTGATATTTTAAAATAAACTCTGTAATTTCATAAATTATTAAAAATTGGTTTCACATATTCATAATCTATAATTATTTTGAAGTTTAGTAATAACATATTCTAATCTGCTATTTTTTGACTTCAAAACAGTTGCTTTTTCAAGTTTATAAAAATTTCTTCAGAATGAATGATATTTATATCTAACATTTACTATAAATTTATATTTTATTTTTACATATTTCTTTTTTTACAATTACAGTATGTTTCAAAATGTTAATGTGAAATTTACAAAATAAAAAGTAAGAGCACACACAAAAAGCTGATTTAATTTTAGGTAACATGATTTTAACATGATTTAGTTACTATATTTATTATTTTATTTAAAATGTTATTATTTAAGACATAAAGTAAAAAATATTTTAACATGCCACATTGTTCTGGGGAAAAAATTTATTAACAGTTTTCCTTTTTTTCTTTAAATAATAACAAAAACTTTATTCTGTTCTTTAAAATATTCCTTTATTTCACCCCTTGGAAGATAGTTCCCTTTAGTGCATAGACCTCTCAACTTATTCACTGGTGCAGAGTTGGGTTTTTAAACTGCAGCCAATTGAATTGGGATTTGGAACTGACCTTTAACAGTACAACAATGTAAGCTTCAACAATTTTCTTCCGTTGACAGATAACAATTTTGTAAGACTGTTCTCACATAAAATATTTCTTTACAAATTTCATTTCATTTTTAACAATCAGAGATGAGTAAAGATTAATAAACCAATTATTGAATATATTCATAACATCAAATAAAGCAACTGAATATGTCTGGCAGACTAAAGCTATGTACATATGAGACTTTGTACATATGAGACTTTTCTGAAACATTTCTGGCTTTTTCATATTTAACTTCTTTTTTTAAACTAAGCTTTGCGATCCATGCCCCTAAACTTTGGCAGTCTGTACATCTTATTTTAGTTTTCAAAGGTGATTCTCTTTTTCCTATGACCATAATACAATTTTTACAACATACTTTCTAGATGTATAAAGGAGTATTCTTTACTCTTAGCCTCTGCATGTTTTCTAGAAACACAACATTTTTTCTAATCACATAATGATAAGTAGGATTTTCTCAAAATAAAGCTCTTCATTGTAACACAGTTTAAATTCCTCTTATTATTGGATAATCATTCCTTTATTTTGAGGAATGTTTGATAATTCAATATATAGTGTATTCCATTATAGAAAAACAAAGCTTCAAAGCACAATTTTTATGATGTAATTTTTTTAGTTATCAAATACCTGTTAACTAACATGCAGATTTACTCCAGTAGACATAGTGTTAGCATTTCCCAACCCAGAAAATTATTTTGCCTAACCAATAGCTTTGGAAAAATCCTGTTAAGTAGGGATATTAAAGGCAAAAGGTATGATACCATGGTTACCTCCTCAGCAACCAGATAATCATGAACACAATTCAGTTTAAATTATAACTGTCCATTGGAAGAAATTGAGTATATGCAGTGTATATTGAATCTGAGCTGATGTCATGCAAATCCAGTAAACAATCAATATAAACATGGACCAAAAGCTAAACGAAGATTTTTCCTTTAGCCTAACGATTTTGCCTTGTAATAATCTTGAATTTTAGCAATAAATTTTGAATGTTAGGCTTACAGACTAATACAATTTTGGATCGCCTATTTGACCTGTGTATACAGTTTTGCATTTTAAAGTTGCACCAGGCCATCAGGTGGCATGGAGGATAAGGCGCTGGATCCTAGATGGCCAGCTGTGTGGTTTGAGTCTCATACTCAGCAGCTTGGAAAATCACAATAGGCACACGTGTGTGTTCATGCCCAGGAACCAGGGAGGAGAACAGAGAAGAAAGGATTGTGATGTGGGCACACTCTTTGAGAGCGATTTCTCAGTGTTCCCCTCCTCCTGTTCCCCTCCTCCTCTGGTGAGTGCATGTGCACTATATCTAAACTCCAAAAAAAAAAAAAAAAAGTTGCCACATAGCAGCCTAACATTCTGGATGGTCCCAGAGCCTTCTGTATGGTATATTACGGGCTGTATCAGTGATTCTCATGCTTGTGGTCCAACCTCGCTCCCTGGTTTTATTTCATGTTTTTATTCCTTTTGTTTTAACTTCTATTTATAAACTTTTATGTGTGTGTGTGTGTGTGTGTGTGTGTACATATGTACATATGTATATTTAATATATGTGTACATATGTATATTTAATTTTTTGTAGAAATATTATATCTGAGTTTTGTTAACTTTCATTTCAAACCATCCCTTTTTTTATATCTTATTATCTTTTCTGAAATTTTCTTTCTTATTATTAATGGTATTTTTTATGCCTTTCATTCTCAATTGTTTTTTTTTTTGTTACTGCTTCTTTTGAGATATATTTTCCGATGTGCCTTTATAATGGATAAAGCTTGATTTAGTATTGTCCCTCATTCTCTTTGTCTCTATTTGCACAATAATAACTTGTTTGAAGTTCAAGAACAATGCCTTTGCGGGAACCAGCAGTTAGTGTAATGGCTATGTCACTGGACTCCCATGTAGTCAACCGCGGTTTGCGTCCCGGACCCGGTGGCTTAAAATTCACGCCGGGCGCGTGTGCCTGCGTGCCCAAGATCCCGAGAGGAGAATGGATGAGAAGGGATTGCGGCGTGACCATCCCCCCTAGGGGGTGATTTCTTGCTTTCTGTCTGTCTGGAGAGCACACGCGCCCTATAGGGAAAAACCTCTCCCAAAAAAAAGAAAAAGAAAAAAGAACAATGCCTTTGGCTCCTCATAGTTAAGTAAGACGTGCTCATAAGTAGGCATGATTTTGTCAACCAGGGACATCTGGAAATGTCTGGAGATGTTTTTGATTATTCATACATGTTTACTACTGGCATTTAGTGGATAAAAACATAGGATACTGCTAATAAAAGGCTACAATGCATGAGAGAGCCTCCCCCAACCAAGAATCATCTGGTCCAGAATGGCAGTAATGTCTAAGCTGAGAAAACTTGGACAAAACTTGGAGCACAGCAGTGGGGGTTCTTACTGGCATGCCTCCCAAAGTTCCTTCTTCTGTTGTAATTACAAAATATTTGAAAGCATCTTCATAACTTCTGAATCGCACCTTGTTTGTTTCCCTTCTATCTCTGTCCATTGCACTTAATGTTTCTATCATTTTCTATTTGAATTTCACTCCCAAGATTTTGTTTTCACAATAAGCATTGCCTAGGGAATTTTAACCTGCAAAGCCGCTCTCAGTTTGAGCTGTTATTAGACTGACATGAAGCTATTTTTCACTTTGTAGGAGAGTACCTATTAGAGACTGGTGAGTTCTTCAGTTATGAAATCTCTCAGTTCTTCAGTTATGAAGTCTCTGTCTTTCTGTTACCTTCTCCATCCAGTCGCTATACAGCATACTATTTAAATTTGACCTCCACCTATTCATATTTTGAGGTTGACTTGTATGTGTTGTTGCTTAGTTTTATTTAGAAGTAATCCAATACAATTTTAACTAGAGATTCCATTTCTATATGAACATCATTTTTTTTATTTTATAAAGTTCTAAATTCTAAAATATTAAATATTTCCACTTCTTGAGTTATATTTAATAAATCATATATTTAAAAATAGGTTGTTAAAGTTTTACATTTATGGAAAATGTTTCTTTTCTAGAGCATTATTTAATTTAATTTTATTCATCATCTTTTTTTTTTTTAAATTTGAGTAGGAAGAGAGAAGAGAGACTAAGAGAGAGGTAAAGGGAAAGTGAGAAAGCAAGCTGCCAGGTCTGGGATTCAAACTGTAGTTGGTCATGTGAGAGTCCAGCACCACAAACACCATGCCACCTGCCAGCCTTATATATTTTTTTCAGTATCTTCAACTTGTCCTTCATTTGTTATTAGGCTTATTCACTATTTTCTAATATTTTTTCAGTTTTATATAAATTAAAATTTTAAAATTAGCATACAAGTTATGAAATTTGCTTATGTAATTAAAGTCTTATTTTTTAGCTTTTTCTTCTTTCTACACTCTTGTATTTATTTTGTTGGTTATCATATCTAAATAATTAAGTCGAATCTTTTGTTGCTCAACTTTTAACTTTTAGATTCTCATATGAACATAAGTTTATATAAATATTGCCTTAGTTAAATTTCATTTATGTTACAATTTGGGTAATGGCTTGTCCCCTAAAGTTTCATGTTTTAGAATTTGATATTGGGAGGCTATGAGTCCAAGTAGGCAGTGATTGTTTCATGGTGATCACATCCTGGAGACAACATTTTTATTAATAGATTAAGGATGTAAGGAGAGGGACCAGCAAGTAGTGTGATGGTTAAGGTGCTGGAGTCCTACATGGTCTACCACAGTTCGAGTCTCAGCCCGGAACCCTGAAACTCTGTCCTTTCGGGTAGAGACTGGAGGCCAGCCTCTTTAGAGGGTGAGTTCTCACTTTTCTTCTAACTTTCTCTCGCTGTCTCTCTAGGAAGCGCATGCATGCAGTCTGTGGCAAAAACCTTACACAAAAAAAGTGTCAGGAGATCCAATGAGTTTAAATCTGGTGAGAAGAGGTTAATTCTTCTGAGGACGAGTTTCTAGAAAAGACCAAGCTGCTGGCTCTCTGCACATGTCCGCCGTCCTCTGTGCTTCCACGAACCATGTTGTGGGCCAAGGCCTTTGTACTCACTAGAACTGTGAGTTTGTAAATAAACTTCTATTTATAGAAGACAGTTATTGGATGCACTCCTTTGTTACTATGAAACTGAGATCAAAATTCTTTATAAAGTCACCCATGTTTAAGTATTTTTGTTAGCAAAGCAAAAACACATTAAGACAACCAGTTTAAGTTTTTATTAACTTTTAAATTCATTCCCAAATTAACTTTATTATCATTATAAAATTTTGTTTTTATGCTTTCAATTAGTAATCAGCTTTGTAATTGTTTTACATGTGCTTAAAAAAATATGTGCTTAAAAAACTTATTTTAAAAAATAAGTTTTATTCTTCACTGTGTAAATATGGGTTTGTGTGTACATCAATATTATTAATTACATTTTTAAAACCCTTTGGACCCTTATTAAATTGCTTCATTTATCAATTGTTCCAAACAGTATTATTAATTTTTAATTTTTTTTATAGGGCATGAGAAACAGACAGAGAGGAAGAAAGTGAGAAAATAACCCCCCGCCTCGCCTGAGAGGATAAACATGCCACAATCCCTTCTCGTCCACTCTCCAATCAGAATTTGGGGCATATGTGCACAATTATCCAGCATGTTTTTCAAGCTGTGAGGTCCAGGAATCGAACTGTTTAGTTGGCCAAATGACATCCAGCCACCTCAACCTCTATGCCACTGTCTAGTCCCAAACTTACTTCTATATCTCCACAAATGCATGCAGATTTTTCAGTTTCTCTACTCTTCCTCAATATTATGTTTAAATGCTTTGAGGTTGTTTCCTTATGGTTTATTAACATTTTAAATTATATAGCTTCATTCAGCATTAAACCTTATTATCAGGTTGGTACTTTCTGTATCCTTTTTAATGCATTTAACCACAATATCTATTTACTTCATGATAATATAATTATATTAGCTTTTACAAATAATATTTGCCTCATATACATTTTTTCCAATTTTTAAACTTGCATTCTGTCTTATTGTTTGAAAATTCTAATATCAGAAGTCCTTGCAGATTGAATTTTCTTTGTTCTTGTTTATATTAGTTTGTTGCTCTGTGTTTTGAAATATTTTACTGTGAACTCATACTTGATGATATTGCCAGGAATGATAAGAGTTATAATAGATTTGTGTTCTGTGTCCTTCTAGAGAGAATTTGTTCTCGCATTATTCAGGTGCATGCATTTACTACCAACCTGAGACCACTTTAATTTAGTTTCTCAACCAGGCCACTCAGACTCTATGACATTAAACCTTATACTAGTGTGAGTGGAGCATAAAACTTAGAGGTTTGTAGAGGAAAACTCTTTCCAATCTTTTTCTCCATGTTGAGATGATTGTCTCCTTTTCCCAGGATTCCAGTGTTTCTCTGATTCACTTTCCATTTCAGTTTCATGGTAACAAAGAAGTGTACTTCACTGTATGAACATTAAAGTATAATACATAGGTCTAGGTCCTAGCAAAGAACCTTATATCCACCAGCTTCTCAAAATTATGTTTCCACTTTGGAATACTAATTCTGCTTTTCTTTCTTTCTTTTCTTTTTTCTTTTTTTTTCTTTTTCATTTCTAATTTATTTATTTCAATAGAAAGAGAGAATAGAGTGAGAAAGACAGATAACATTAACAGTGTTACCATATGGCAGTCTTGCTCTGAGCCTTCTGGCCAGTCAGGATTATGTTCAAGGGCTCAGGATGTGAACCTGGGACCTCCCATGGCTCCAGTATCTCCAGCAGCACCCTTCCTCCTGTGCCATTGCAGCTTGGTTCTTGCTTTGCTTTTGATCTCTAATCACAATTTCACTAACTTTATTGAAAGTTCAGTCAAAATTGCTGTGTTTTGTATTTTGTCCAGAATTACAATTGCTCAATAGTCGGAGGTTATTTCAGTTAACTTAATTCATCCAAATTTCTCTAAGTCAAAGTTTTTACCAGGCCTTTCTTAAACCTATCATTATTATGTAGTAAAATTTTAGTAATATCTGGGGTCTACAGGTGGTATATTGGAAGGTGCTTGACTCTCACATGACCAATTGTGTTTCAAGTCCCAGACCCAACATCTTGAAAATCATGCTGATGCATGTGTGTGTGTGTGTGTGTGTGTGTGTGTGTGTGCTCAAAGTCCTGAGAGGTGGCCAGAGGAGAAGGGATTGTGGTATGACTACTACTACCCCTCCATAGAGGGTGATTTCTTACTTTCTCTCTGTCTCTCTCTGTTGAGTACACAGACTCTATGGGAAAAAAAAAACTTTAAAAATATGATATTATCTGAAGTAATTATATTTTTATGTTTCTTTAGGTCATTAGCATTGTATCCTAAACACCACCTGTAACACTCTTCTGCATCAGGCTTGATTGAGATGTCTCATAATACTTTAGGTCAGAGAGCCTCTAACTGCTTCCTAAGAATTCCAGAGCCAGATCTTTGCCATTTCCAAACCATGAACAATGAAATACTTTAAGAAGTTTTCTAAGCGAACTTTAGATGTGTTAGCCCAACCTGTTTCACTTCTGCTTTTTTCTTCCCTATTCTATCAGATGTTACCACCCTTCATTTCTCTTCTGCACCATTATCAATTTCATAATCATTTCAATAACACTTTTGCCCAATGGCTTTTGTTCCACCCATTTGGATGAACTCTCACCCCACATAAATTTAAAAATCCTTGTATTATTATATGTGCTAGACCAGCAATCACTAATGGAGAAATCCACCCCATCCTCAGACCCCTACTTATCCGACTCGTTCTCCAGAACACCTTGATATAATATTTTAATATCATTCAAAAGTTATTATTTCAGTCTCTATTGTTCATACTTCTACCACTTTTCTTTTATTTCTGTTTCTAAATTTACTAGAAAATATATGCACTGGCCTGAGAGAGAGACAGAGCAACAGAGAAAGGGAGAGGAGAAGACATCCCCCAGCGGGGCATGAACACACTATAATCTGTTCATTTCTCCATTTTGTTGGTATTTGGGGCATGCATACAAATGTACCTATCATGTTTTTCAAGCTTCTAGGTCTCGGGTTCAAGCTGCACAGTCAAGCACATGGAATCTAGCTCCCTTAACCACTGGGGCACAGGGCCAGCCTACCAGTTATTTCCTTACCTTCTTCCCACTCTTATTTGTATGCTTTCTGCAGAAATAAGTAAGTGAATGAACAAGCAAAAAGGACCATCAAATAGAAATCCCTTACATATTAAGTTCCAAAAATACATGCATGTATCAGCACATATGTGATTGATTATGCTACCCTCTAGTTTTAATTAAAAGACTGCTAATCATTCTATTTAGAATAGAATATACTCTTGCCCTGAGGATTCCCTTCCTTTCCTACTTCTTAGGAATTGTCCATTTTCCTTGTTTTTTTATACAAGCCAAGCCACTGTTGCTCATTTTAATTTCCCACGTTCCTTTTATAAATACAACTTTCATATTTAAAAAAAAGGAGCAATAAAATATAAAATAAATGAGCACATCCCTTTTTCACCTCCTCAAAGAATATTCGAGTTTGTATTTATAATTCCTATCTCTTAATCTTTGTTTCATTACTCAAAGACTTGGGTTTCTCACTCATCTCCCACATGCATAGCTTATTGAAATCTTAACAATGACTTACATATCGCTAAATCAAATAATCATGTTAAGTACTACTCATATTTGACCTTTAAGCATCATTAGGCAATCTTTGCTACTTCTTTCCTAAAAAATATCATCTCTTCTATTATCAAAATTTTCTGTTTGTTTCCCTTAATTCTTTTGACAGCCCTTTTCTATAAACTCATTCCCAGTTATCTAACCATTAACTGATCTTCAAGTTTGGCCCTTGGGCCACTCCATTTTCATTATGTCATCTCAACATACATACTAAAATGCCTGTGACTTAGCTTAACACTCATACTTCCCTACTCATTTATGCCTCCTTCTCCTGGCCAAAGTACCTAACTGCATACTGAAAATGTCTTCTCGGATGTCATAAATAAATGCTAATTTAATACATGCAAATGGAATATGGTATGTTTCCCTAAAAGTAACTCACCTTTAGTGTCCTCTGTATTAAAGAGTGTGACCATTGTTCTTCCATGCGTTATTTTCACATCACTTTTTATTATAATTCAGAAACTCAGGTTCGGAAGGATTACATGCCACACACAGGCAATATAAAATAGAATTTCAGTCCCATTCTTCTAAAACCGTGATCTTTCAACAACTCAAGCAAAAATTATGTCATCCCATTGGTTTCATTTTCCCATTATGGGCTTGCAAAACTTTTCTCATATCTATATTCATTGTTGTCCATTCCTTACTACACCCTGCATTAGAACCTTTAAATGTTACTTTACTTAGAAAAGACCTTTGCTGATGGGATGTATTAAGGATTTTTAGAGGAGGAGATTTTTCCTTGGTTACGAAGCTGAGCCCTAAATGCCATCACCTATGCCCTTATAAAGGCAAGGCAAAAGGAGAATAGACACACAGCAAAGGAGAGGTGATGATGGAAGTAGAAAAAGGATTAATATAGTCACAAGCCAAGACTTGTTGGCAGCCACTAAAAAATAGTAAAAACTAGGAACAGATTATCTTCCATAGTCTCTAGGGGGAACATAATCCTCCCACTATTTTAATTTCAAACTTCTGGCTTTAAGATTTATGAGAGAGGCCTGCAGATGGTGTGGTGGTTGGGATGCTGGACTCCCACATGGTAAGCTGTGGTTGAAGTCCTGGACCTGGCAGTTTGCTATCTCATTTCCTCTTTCTCTCTCTCTGGTCAAATGAAAAATAATAGTGATAGGGACCAGCAGTTAGTGTAATGGCTACGTCGCTGGACTCCCAGGTATTCGACCACAGTTTCCATCCTGGACCCGGTGGCTTAAAACTCATGCCAGGCACATGGGCGTGCATGCCCAGGATCCTGAGAGGAGAATGGAAGAGAAGGAATTGCAGTGTGGCCATCCCCCCTGGAGGGTGATTTCTCACTTTCTATCTCTCTGTCTCTCTCTGTCTGTATGGCAAGTGCACGCGCCCTATAGCAAAAACCTCTCAAAAAATAATAGTAATAATAACAAATATAATGAAATAAATAATTCTTTAGAAATAAAAGATTTGTGGGAAGAATAAATTTCTTCTGTTTTAATCCCCTTGCGACAATATATTATGGCAGTTACAGGAAACAAATATACCTGCATCCCCTAAAAGTTGCATTATTTTAAGAGTGTAACATTATATACTGTCAGATTTTTAAATCTCACCATCATGCCTTAAAACCCTTCGGGGCCTGTAGGTGGTGTAGTGGCTAAGATGCTGGACTCCTACATGGCCAACCTTGGTTCAAGTCCTGGATCTGACAGCTTAAGAATCACTCTGGGCATGTATGCGCCCATGTCCAAAATCAGAATATAGTACTGGGATCATATTTTTTATTAAAAGTTCTACTTCAAGACCTACTATAACCTTGTGTAAAATTATTGCAGGGAATATCTACTGATTTATCCTAATTCATTTTTATTTGTATTACCATGTTTTTCCACCTGTAAAAAAAATAATATCACGTCCATTCTGAACTTTGTAGCTAACAAATATTCCTAAAAATGTGTCCTAGCCTTTGGTGGTAAATATTCATAGTAGCCATGAATCCTTTACTTGATGTGTTATTACCCATTACACTTCTGGCACCTTTAATCCCTCAATATTATGGCCAGCGTAGGGCAAATATAATGCTAATTTAAAAACCTTCAACCATTTGTTCAGTTTTTAAATTAAAATAAAATTTATTATGAAATGCTATGATGATTCTTAAGTAGACCTGTGAAGTAATAATTTTTAAGGAAGAAATGGAAGTGAGCAAAGATGAACACTTCTGGGGTAATTTCAAAGAAAATTCATTTGAATAAAGTTCAAAATTGTTTTCTGATATGACATTTATTTCAGGATGCTTTCTAATTTTCGAAATAGTGTTTTTAATGTGTATATATTCATAAAATTGAGGGAAACTTCAAACAAAAATACTGATAGTCTTTCTCTTTGCAGCTTCCTCCCACTTTTAATAAATGAACAACTTCAAGATTATATAATGAATAATTCCAGTATTCTTGACCAACTAGTGGCCCAATCAGCAACCATAACTCACATGAATTTCTTAAATACAAGTTTATTATGGTTGGAAACAAGTCCATTTTAGAAAGAACTTGCCAGATAAATCAGTCAGTCATATAAATCACCTATGCCATGTGGAATTTGTATGCCTCAGTTGCCCCAGTATTTCTCCCTTTAAAGGAGAAATGCCATCAAGAAAAGACAAAACAAAAACGAGGCCCAGCTGTGGTGGTACACAGATAGCCATAGGAGACTGGGTGCTGAATGAATAGCCCAGAAACAGTTCCCGATAGCCATAGGAGACTGGGTGCTGAATGAATGGCCCAGAAACAGTTTGAAAGACAATCTGAACATATCAGGCAGGTTGCACCCAACTATCTTAGTTAATCGGGAGGCTGGGACAAGACAATCACAATATCCAAAACAATGTCATTAATATCTTCCTCTGTCTGAATCACCTTGCCCATCTCTCTCTCTCTTATGAATAGAAAGTAAAAATAAAGAGGAGATATAATTATGAATTCAGTTGAATAAAACAATTATTTAGATCTTGGAACCAGACAACTCTGGGCTCAAATCCTAGTTCTGCTGTGATGTCACTGTGACCCTTGATGAAACAACCTAACTTCTCAAAGCATTGCAGTCTGAGCTCTAGAAAAAGTGAGAGGAATAGAGTGGTAGGAAGGGAAAGAAAGAAGAAAAAGAAAAAAGAAAAAAAGAAGGAAGAAATGAGAAACTAGAGGAAGAACAGAGGAAGTATGCTCTTTTCAGGGTTGGTGTTAGGGGAGGGGGCTAGAAACAATGGAAGAAAAATACCTGATGTGGTTTCCAGAACAAAGTGGATATTCAAAAAACGGTAATTATCCTGTCATCATCTGTGACTACTGACTGATTTATCATATCTGAAATAATGACATTTCTTTCTTAAATGAAGAAAAACAATTATTTAGTATTATAGTTCATGTACTGCTTTTTGTGAATTGCATGAGTTGTATTCTTTTTTTTTTTTGGAGAGGTTTTGCCATAGGGCGCGTGCACGCACCAGACAGACAGATAGAAAGCGAGAAATCACCCCCCAGGGAGGATGGTCATGCTGCAATCCCTTCTCCTCCATTCTCCTCTTGGGATCTTGGGCATGCACACTTACAAGCCTAGCGTGAGTTTTATGTCACCGGATCCGGGACTCGAACCACAGTCGACTACATGGGAGTCCAGCAACATAGCCATTACGCTAACTGCTTGTCCCAGTTGTATTCTTTCTGATTAGCTTCAATACAGTTTATTAACTAGATATTCATAAAAGACTTTGTATTTAAAGTAATAGCATTATCTAGGTCCAGACTCAGTGACTCAGTGTACTTAACCATAGTGCTGGAGGTCACATGGCTGACTATTTAAAGTAATAGCATTATCTAGGTCCAGATTCAGTGACTCAGGCAGTGTACTTAACCACAGTGCTGAAGGTCACATGGCTGACAATGTGTTTAGATTCTGGGTTGACCTAAAGCATGCTGGTTGCACTTGCCTAAGATTCTGATGTGTTGGAGGGTGAAAGGAAGACATGAAGATATGACAAGACCCTTTGAAGGTGCCTATATCTCTCTCTCTCTTGCTTACTCTCATTATTACATTGTTATAAATTAAATAGGAACAAGCAAAGAAAAAATAAAGCAAAAACAATTTAAAAGAAACACCATTGGTGATATTGGTGATTAGAGAAGAGGGTTGGTGCAAAGACCAGCAAATATCATGATTTCAAGGTCTTTTGCTTTCTTTTTTGTCAATGGGCCTCATGCTTTTACCAGAGAGAGACAGACAGTGAGAGGAAAAGTGACAAATCACCCCACGGAAATGGCTATGTTATAATTTCTTCTTCACCATTCTTCTCCTGAGATTTTAGACATGCATGCACACATGTTTGGTGTGAGTTTCAAGCTGCCAGGTCTGGGACTCAAACTGTGGATGGCCATGTGGGAGTTCAGCACCTTAACCACTATGCCACCTGCTGGCTGCTCTCTCATCAATTTAAAAGTAGCTTTTACTTGCCTGCGAATAAACCTTTTTAAACATGGTATCTTGGTATCTTTTATCTCTTTATCTTACCTGGTTGTCTGATTGCGTTAGCAAGAACATCATGCACCTAACTGAGTGACATAGGATATTCTTGCCATAATTCCAATTTTAAGGAGAAAACATTTGGTCTTTCACCATTGAATATGATACCACTCGTAGCTTTTATAGATGTTCCTTTTCAGTTGAAGAAGTTCACTTTTATTCTTAGTTGAAAGTCTGTTGAGTTATTTCTCCTGTAAAATGGCATGTTTCCCTTGAGTCATTTTCTTTTTCTTTTTTTTAGAATTATTTTATTTAACTTTATTTATTATTATTATCATTATTATTTTCCAGTTTTGATCAGAGAGACACAGAGAGAGAGAGGAAGTGAGAAAGCAAGCCACCAGGTCCGAGACTTGAACCGTGGTTGGCCACGTGGGAGTCCAGCACCTTTAACCACCATGCCACTTGCCGGCCCCAGAGCCATTTTCTTGCTAATACATTGCAAATGACAATTTCATGTATCTTATCACTTAAACAAATAAGCAAAAAACACTTTGTTTTAACATTAACCCAAAATAATAAACATAGTTGCATTTCAAGAACATGAATATATAAAAACATAATTTTCATGTACAAAATGTGCAAAGTATAAGGTCACTTTGTAGCAAAAATATCAATATTTCCTGATTTTAAATGTTGAAATTAATTGCATAAATTACTGGATTTTTACTTAAGTCTGAATAATAAACTGTTTATCACGAATGTTAATTCTTTTACCTAGCCTTTTTTCATAGTCATGTAATTTTAGGTCTAATAAATATTATTTTTAACATTAATATATTGAGCTTGGCCTCCATAATGTCAAATACACAAATGAAAACCACAACACAAAAATGTGGCATGGGCTAGCCAGTGGCACAGACTGCTGGACACCACATGGCTGATTCCATATTTTAAGTCCTGGACCCAGAGACTTCGAAAACAAATTGCGCATGGGGCATGTATGCCCAAAATTCCAAGAAGAGAGTGTAAGAAGAGACTGTGGCATGGCCATTCCCCATGGTGGGTGCTTTCCCTTTCCCCCTCTCTTTGGTGAGAACATGCACCTGAAAGCAAAATTTTAGAAAATATGGTGTAATATTAGGTGTGATTACCTCTGAACAGATAGGCATACACCAAATGACCAGGAGGGAATATATTAAAAAGTTAATAGTAGTTAGGTATCAGTTGTTGGATCATGGTACATTTGTAGTATCATTTCCCATACATATTAAATTTAATTCTATTAAATGTTTAAATAGACAAAGGCGATTCACCTTAATTTCAACAACAACAACAAAAAATCACCCCCATGATTCTTGCCCTGAGAACATCATTACTGTAAATAAGTAAGTTCACAATTTTTCACCCATATTTAAAATTAGTTTTTATATTGATGATAGAGTTTTGTGTGTGTACATATGAGAAATAAAGTGAGAAAGACAGAGGAACGGAGAGAACCACCCTCTACTGAATGTGGGCAGACCACCATCAGCTTCCTCCAGTCTTTCAGTTGGTCAGATATTGAGCATTTATGGGCATGCCTAGTGTGTTTCAGGCTAACCAACCTACCTCACCAAGTTAGATCTCTGGCCTTTTTTGTGTAGTGTATTACTGCTATGCCACAGAACCAGTTCACCATATTTAATGCTATTTTCTCCTTTCATGCACCCATATGATTTAGAAATATCTGGTGTTAGGAACACATGTTTTAAAAAACAGATAAAAATAAAGCATATCCTAAGAGATATAAAACATGGAATGTGGTAGAATGTTTGGATGTATGCAAACAAAGGAAGCTTAAGAAAAGTCAAACATTTAGCTTTATCTTACCTAAAATTTGTAACTGTAACAAAGTTTCTCATAGATTTTTTTTTTTGAGAGATTTTCACTGTAGGGTGCGTGCGCTCGCCAGACAGACAGAGAGAGACATAGAGACAGAAAGCGAGAAATCACCCCCCAGGGGGGATGATCACGCCGCAATCCCTTCTCCTCCATTCTCCTCTCGGGATCTTGGGCACGCACGCACACGCGCCCGGTGTGAGTTTTAAGCCACCGGGTCCGGGACACGAACCGCGGTCGACCACGTGGGAGTCCAGCGACATAGCCATTACGCTAACTGCTGGTTCCCTTGATTTTTTTAATATATATTGCATGTCAATTTCTTTTATACATTCAACCATATATGCCACTTAATTTGCAAAGTGAATATTCCAACATGTATACATTTCTTACCAATCCAGTTGAGAATATTATACATATTATCTTTATCCCATAAATACCTTGCCTTTCTCTTTTTCTCCTTAATCTCCTTCCTCAGACTCTCCTCCTTCATCTACTCTCTTCCCACACTGTATCTGGTGTTTATAACCATTATCTATGTTTCTATATCCTCTAGTCATTCAGTTTCAGCTATAGGGTGTGGACACTCGGTATATATTAAGTGGAGACATACAATGTCTCTCCTTCATAGCCTGGCTTGCTTCACTCAGCAGTAAATCTTCCATATCCACTTACTTTCTGTCAAAAGCCAGGGTCTTGTTGTTTTTTTTTATGACTGAGTAATATTCCGTAGAGTATATGTTCCACACGTTTTCAACCCATTCATCTGTTCATGGACACTTGGGTTGGTTCCATGTCTTAGCAACTGTGAATAATGCTGCAATAAACATCAATGTGCAAGCACTTTTCAGACTAAGGATTTTTCTGTCCTTTGCGTAGGTACCAAAGAGTGAGATTGCTGCACATAAGAAGATGCAAAGAAGGCAAATGGACCACATAACGTCATGCCTCAAAAAATTGAAAAAGCAACAGCAAAGAAAAAAAATCAAAAAAGCTCCAGGAGAAAAGAAATAATAAAGATCTGAGCAGAAACAAATGAAATAGAAAATAAACTATGTAGAAAATGAATGATAATAAAAGCTGGTTCTTTGAAAAGATTAACAAAATTGATACACTACTAGCTAGAATAATTAAGAAGAAGAGAGAAAGGAACCAGGTCAATCAAATTTGCAATGAAGTAGGCAACATGACAGCTGACATGGTAGAAATACAAAACATCATTAGAAGATATTATGAACAACTAAATTCTAACAAACAAGAAAATCTGAATGAAATGGACAAATTCCTAGACACATACAATCTACTGAGATTGGGTCAAAATGATACAGAAAGTCTGAATAGGCCCATAAAAATCCAGGAGATTGAATCAGTAATAAATAACCTCCCAACAAAGAAAAGCCCTGTTCCTAATGGCTTCACCTCTGAATTCTCCCATAGATCTTGAGTATTTTCTGCTTTCTAAATACAATTCTATCAGGGCCAGATGGTGACACAGTAATAAGGCAACAGTGCAATGCTGAAACCATAGAGGAAAGTCTGTGGTTTGCATCTCAGGTTCCCATGTGAGGTCTTGCTGCACACGCTGTTACATTTTTTTTTTCCTAAGAGTTTTTGCCTTTGGGCATGTACACCCACAGGGGAGATAGACAGAGACAGAGATAGTGAGAGGGAAAGTGAGAAATCACCTCCCAGGGTATGGTCATACCACAATCCCTTCTCTTCCATTCTCCCAGGATCTTTGGCATGCATACACACGTGTCCATTGTGATTTTCAATCCACTGAGTCTGGGACTTGAACCGCAGGTGGCCCTGTGGGAGTCCAGGGACAACACCACTACGTCATCTGCTGGCCTCAAACGCTGGCACATTTTATAGGCTTTTTGAGGCTGTGGATATATCATAATATGTGAAGGTCCTTCTGAAAATGACTTTCTTTCTTTCTCTTCATCCCGCTCTCTTTTTCTTTCTCATGAAATGAATAAATAATAGAACCAAATTGCTTAAATGTTTTATAGGAGACATCAAGGAAAAAATGTTTATGTTCCATATTTGAGTTAGTATTGGGCAGGGAAACAAGACACGGTAACAATGAGGAGAGAATTTAGTAGCATTAGGATTAGCACCAGAAGGAAATATTAAATCACAAGCTAGGCTATTTGTCAGCATATTGGAAAATATATTGACTTTCCACAAGATTAAGGAAGTATTTAAATCACCCCATCATTTTAGTGATTTAGGCAGTTATCTTGACTAAATTTGCTTTGTTAACCTATAAAGGTCTTAGAACTTTGGCATAAAATTCCACACCAGACCCCTCTCCACTATTAATTCATATTGTTCTTATAATTTATTCTTGCTATTAACAGATGTTTAAATACTTTGAGTCACCCTCTGAATTATTCATAATCTTCTTTCCATTGAGTGCAAAAGTCACCATTCACCTTTTGTTTCTCAGTAGCCAATTTTCTGTTACGATACCCTAAGGCTTACTATGATGCTGCACTGATACACATTGCAATTTCTAAAAATATGTCCCTGAAGTTCAATTTGTCTGTTCATCAAAATGTAGTTATTTGGAAATTACAGAATGGTGAGTATTGCAAAATGTATCTAGCTTGATCTAAAGAGACTTAATATATTTGGTGAGCAGTTCCATGAGAGGGTTATAAATTTCACATGGAATAAAATCAGCAGATCACAGGAATTCCGATAAGTTTCCATGTCTTCTAGGACACATAACTATGAAGCCATGATAAAAGAATTAAAAAGCATATACACTGATCACAAAATAAGTACCCAAATGGAAATTGCATTAAAATAGATATTTTGCTCAATGAAATAAGTAAATTCACACATTTCTATCTTAAAAATTACAAGCTATATTGAAAATTATGTAAGGAGAACAGCATTGTATAGGTGTTTTTGCCATGCAGAGGAGATGTTGAAAATAAATTAATCACGTCAACAATTCAGCAAGTTTCAAAAGATGTTGCAATAATCTAGAGTTGGCAGTTATCATGCATAATTTTCATATGTGATTGCATAAAATTTCTAGTTCTGGGCATCAACTCAGATTCTGTGAACATGTAATTTACTATCTATCAAAAGCAGCTCTTCAGTAATAATGTATAATACGAAAATAGTATCTGAGTAACATTTGTATGTAAGATATGAACATGGAAAAATGCATTAGAAAGAAAAAGCAAACTAAACTTCTTGGGAGCCAAATGTAGTGCAACGCCAACACAACTGGATCTACATGGAAATCTCGTTATTTTGTTCACTGAGACTTCCCTGTATATGCTGGGTGTATATGTGCCCCTGATCCAGGCTAGCTGAGGCAACATGTGTATCAAAGCATGAAGACCCTGATGGAAGTTCCTCTCTTTCTCTCTCTCTCTCTCTCCCTCCTCTCTCTCTCTTTCTCTGTGAGCAAAATAAATAAATAAACTGAGTATGCTGTAAGATTGAATATAAAATAATAATCATCATAATAAAATGAAATTTTAAAAAAACTGAACTTCTCTCCCCTAAAATTTTGTGACTCACACATAGCACTTCTTCAATAGTTTCTCAACTCTCTCCAAAGTTTTTATTAAATAATGTAAATATAAACTTTCAAACAGAGAAAAGTAGTATTTTCAATAACAATGAAATATAGTTACTAAATATTAAATTTTGCTGCTAGAATTCTTCCCTAAATGGTTGACCAAACTACAATTTGTTGTAAAGGATAGCTGTGATTATTCTCTTTGCAATCATAGTGCCTCATTTACACATTGTACTAAGTTGAGTATTATATTAGACATATTCAACGTCAACTTTGTGTGACTGTCTGATTGATGGGTCAGGATCTTTGACTACACATAGGAAGATATTGCTAATTCATAAAACATGTCAAAGTATAGATAAATTATCCAAATATTTTTCAAAACAATAAACATTTGTATGTTTAATTGTAAGATAATGTATATAACACATTCTAAATTATCTCTATTATGAGTAAAGAATTACAATTTTCTTTTTATTTTTTAGAGAGCTTTTTTCTGCAGGACACATGCACTTGCTGGAGAGACAGAGAGAGATGGAGAGGCATTCATTCTCTTCTTGAGATTTTGAGCATGCATGCACATATGCCTGGCATGAGTTTTAAGCCTCTGGGTCCAGGGCTTGAACCACAGTCAATTACGTGAGAGTCCAGCAACATAACCATTGCACCATCTGCTGGTCCCTAGATCATAATTTTAAACTCTGTCCTATCTTAATGCAGGTGTATATTACAACAAATAACAAAACAAGACAAAATTCATAAGTCTTCATCTAGAATTTTGCTCAAATGTCTGTTTCTTTGGTATTCAGCAACAAGGTCATTTCATTCATTTTTCAAAAATAAATAGCATATGTCGGGACCAGCAGTTAGCGTAATGGCTATGTCGCTGGACTCCCACGTAGTCGACCATGGTTCAACTCCCGGTCCCAGTGGCTTAAACTCATTCCTGGTGCATGTGCGTGCGTGCCCAAGATCCCGAGAGGAGAATGGAGGAGAAGGGATTGCGGCATGGCCATCCCCCCGGGGGGTGATTTCCTGCTTTCTGTCTCTCTGTCTCTCTCTGTCTTTCTGGCGAGCTCACATGCCCTATAGCAAAAACCTCTCAAAAAATTAGCGTATGTCTACCATTTTTGCTAAATATTGTTGCTTATTAGTTTGTATTACTATATCTCTATGACATAAATTTCACATTGGCCCTCTCCTAATAATGCAGACTCTTGGATGATCTTGTATAAAGACTATATTCCATGCATTCTCTAGGACATACAAGAGAGTGGATCTTTCAAATTCAAATATATATTTTTAAAGTCTCTCTAAACAGAAGAGCCATGTAGACTTTGAGGTTTTTATGAAAATGGACAAAATGTTTCTAGTCGCTTATTCTCTAGACACTGTCAAATTTATGCTCAGTCATGTCTATAAATAAGCAAGCAGAAGAAATGCTCTTTCCTGATTGTCTCTGAGAAAGAGAATAGCAAATAATTGAGCACTTATTAATCCAACTTACCAAAAAATGCAAACATACATACTGTGCTTGACCTATATTTAAAAGGCTTGCCAACCACAAAGTTCCTTTGTGTTCTGCTTTTCTGACAATTTTTATTTTCGTTTTAGCCTTGGTTATTTCTCGTATATTCTCTCATTAATGATATTTGAGGGTTACAACTGACATAGTGACTGAGTTTGTCTCAGTTATGAGAACAAAAGTATGGATCACTGATTCTAATGAGTAACTTTAAGATTCCAAAATTTCCCAAGTAACTGTTCATAATCCTCAGTGTGATCTTCCTTAGATATCCATCTGTTGCTGATAAACATTTTCCTGTGAATAAACCAGCATTACCAACTGTCCTCTTTAACTGAATCATTGTATGCTAATGCCAACCCAAATGCAACCAAAGCGTGCCATGGCTCCAAGATTTTATAATTTAGAATCTGACACTTCCTCTGAATAGACTTCCTCTTTCTCTTTGCACTAGCTGATTATTTGCTTTTCTGTATATCTTTCTTTCTTTTTTTTATCATTTTTATCATTAGTTATTTATTTTTTTACATTTTTCCACAAAATTTACTTTACATATCACAAAATTTTGGCTCATACTTCATAGTTCTTGACAGTTAATAAGTAACTTTCAAAATTTCAGAATACTGTATTTTAAAGATAATGTTCAAAATATTTCTTGTGATTTTGTATAATTTTGTTTGTCACTCTATAACAACAGAAACAGTATGGTTTTAAACATTTTTGAGAAAATATTTATATGTAAACTACTCAAATTGTTGAAAAGCATAGGCCCAGCACACATTTCACACATAAACTTTCTCAATGCAGCCCTGCCTACCAAGTATTCTGTGATATACTATCTGCTAGCAGAGATCAGTCTCTTTTTCTTCCTTCAAAGTCTTTCTCAAGATAATCCTCTGGTTGTGGTTGCTCTTTCGTAATCTCTACTGATTACAATGCTGGGCTGGAAAAGTCCAGGTTATTTTATAGTATGAATTCTTTCATATATCTTCTCTAATTCTCTCTGCCAGGCAGAACTATTTATGGTGCCAGGCCATCTTTCTAAGAGCTTCTGTTGGCTGCTTCTAATTGTAGCATTTTAACAAGAATTAAGATATGTAAACATGTCCATCCAAAATAAATAGATTTCCACCCAAAATAGATTTAAAAGTTGTACGTATATCATACTATTTGGCTTTTTAAAAAGAAGGAAATTCTGAAAGAAGCAGCAATAGGATAAGAGCATTATATATATATTTTTTTTTTTGAGAGGTTTTTTTCGCTATAGGGCACGTGCGCTCGCCAGACAGACAGAGAGAGACATAGAGACAGAAAGCGAGAAATCACCCCCAGGGGGGATGGTCATGCCGCAATCCCTTCTCCTCCATTCTCCTCTTGGGATCTTGGGCACGCACGCACATGCGCCCGGCGTGAGTTTTAAGCCACCGGGTCCGGAATGCGAACTGCGGTCGACTACGTGAGAGTCCAGCGACATAGCCATTACGCTAACTGCTGGTTCCCTAAGAACATTATTTTTAAAATAAGCTAGTCACATAAAGATAAATATTCTGTGATACAAATTATACAAAGTACCTAAAACAGGCAAAATAATAGAATCAAAGGGTGTAATGAGGGTTTCCAAGGACTCTGGGAGAGAGAAAATAGGAGTTACTAATCAACAAGCATTAAATCTCAGTCAAACAAAACGCATAGACTTTAGATATCTGCTGGTTGTACCAAAATGTATCTGGAGTCAAATATAATTCATGATACATTTTAAAAAAATTTAACAGGGTAAATTTTACAACAACAGTTTTAAAAAAATAATTATTTTATTTTATTTATTTATTTAATTTTAATTTGACCAGGGAGGGACCGAGTGAGCGAGAGACAGTGAGTGAAAAAGCAAGCCGCCAGGTTCGGCACTTGAACTGTGCTCGGCCATGTGGGAGTCTAGCGCCCTTAACCACCATACCACCTGCTGGTCCCCACATTAACTGTTCTTAACACAATAAAACAAAATAAAACATATACATATTTTGCAAAATATATTTCTATCTTGAAATCTAAAAGACAAAAATTTAATAATAAAATACTAAAGGAAATAAACTGAAGACAAAATACACATGAAAAATAAATTATGAACAAATAGCAAATAAAATATTAATGATAAATTAAAGGCCCTAGATAGAGCATTTTTAGCAATCAAACTGAAATTTTAAAAAAAAATCACAATATTCAGTACTTTTGAAAGTTAGGCCGCGTTCAGGCTAAATTCAGAGCTGGTCAGATTTTTCTAAGTAAATAAATCATTTATGAAACTATTTAATTGGCCTATTTACATTATTTGCTCTTTAATCACTGATAATCTATTTTATGAGAGGAAAATTTAAAATCGAGTATAGATAAATGTTTTGACACATCCTGAACTTTAAGAAATGACTTAAATTTCAACCTATTGTAAAATGGTTAATACATATACCACTTCTGCCATCATTACAAATAACTGAATCTTTTACAAATACATGCTAGAATATACAACTACAAGCTCATGTCCACTTTTGAATTAAAACCTCATGGATTTGCTTTGAACTGACAGCACTTAGGTAACTTGCATGCCCACCAGCAGCAAAGCAGTCTGGAAAAAATTACTGCCTACTTTTTACCTTAGAACACTGTCTCATAAAGTGGAAAATTACTAAATTATAGATAGAATGCTTCACAATGTGGAACACAAATGATATGTATTCACTGTAAAATGTCTATTTTCTATTTTACTTAAATAAGCATGCATATTTTTAATGAGCATAGCAAGATAATTCTTCCTTACTCTGATGTTTGGATTCTTCTTCTTTACTAGTGAATTCAAAGAGGTTTTTACTAACTTTTTATACAAGCTAATCAAAGATTGCAGAACATTTTCTTTTCTATTTAATTTGAGCTACTACCTCTGATACGAAATGTTTCTAATCACTTATGTTTTAGAAAAAACAGCATATAAATATTATATGTACATTATACCATTCTATTATACATTAATTATAAACAATTTGTAGATCACTTGATTTTAATTTCTTACTTCATTCATTAGGTATATGATAATAGCAGCAATGTTATATACAATGTATTTGTTTCTATTGCTTCATCTATAAAATGATAGTAATAATTTGGGTAAGCTATAACTTAGTCGTGAAGACTGAACCACTTGACATACATGTAGATAACATATGAATGTTAGATAAGTGAGTGTCACAAAAATAAGTGATTGTTTACAATTTTTACTCTCACCTGTGAGATTTTCAGTCAAATAGCGATACCTAGACTATGTTTTAACAACTTTATTGTCCACTGTGATTTTGTCCAATTGCTAACCCACATACACATCTTTTCAGCAATATTTTATTTTGCTGAAACAGAAATTGCTTTCTTTTTCTATTTATTAGCTATTCCTTTCTAAAGTAACCTTCATCCCTTGCCCTTGAGAAACTCAATATGTGTTCCCATTGGAGGAAAATCAGTGCTCCTGATTTTAGGGTATTACAAAGACAAACATAAAACCTTATTTCATTCAATAGAATATATTTGAACAAGAATACAAATTGGTTTCCTGTAAGATGTATAGGTTAAGATCATAGCAGAAAGATGTTGATTAAATTCTTTCACCCAAGGATATTAGGGAAGTCTCGCTAAAAGAAAAATGAAGGGAGGCAGTAAAGTTATACCATTGCTCTTATGGGGCTTCATATAACGCTTTTACCCCTGCACTCAGGTTAAGGATTAATACAGACTCATGAGAATAAAATTTAGAGCGTCCTTCATTCTGCATTTTTGCACATCCAAATAGTCCTTATACTTTCAGATTTCATAGTCTACTATTCATCTTGATATACTAAACTCCTATCTTTATAGAATGTCCTGCTATATAAATTGATATTATGTGGTTCCTAGGAACATATTTCCTGTCTAGGCCTGCTAGTTGTAGAAGTAACTGATCCTAGGAAATTATGTTATTTCTTACTCAGTTCTGTCTGTGGAAGACAATTTCTTTTAGTGTCAAAAGCTGTTCTATTGAAATGCTTTGGCTAGCCCCATGTTATAGACTCCTACAACCACAGACTTTCCAATATCATTTCTCATTGATCTTTCACATAAACTAAATTTCAAACCCAATATTTAAAACTCACACTTACAGTTAACACATTAACTTAGAGCTATTATACCCATTATCATGATTATTATTTATTCATGTCATTGCCAATTAACATATTTCACCTTATGATCACAAATAATGTTAGTAACCTATAGAAGTTAGATTTGTTATTAACATAATATTAAATTCATTACCTTACTTGAAGATAATAGTGACCTGAATCAGATTCCATTTAATATCATCAGTGACCTATACAATAGAATTTAAAGGACAGTTACAAGTTGTACAGTTAAATTCTAAGTATTTATTTTAATGAATTTTTTCTATTTCTCCAATAGCAGCTATTAGATTATGACATTACTATCTTGTTTTGTAAACTCCTTAAATTTTTCTGATAATCAAATTCTTGTTATATTAGGTTACAGAGGAAGTCATAATGTATTTTTTCATGCAAAAAGGCATCATGATTTTCTCAACTGCCCAGTAGTTATTTTCTTGAAATTGAGGTTCTTTAAAAATGTATTAGCTAGTTTAACATGTAGAGAACACTGATAAAATATATATAATATTTTGGTCAAATTATTTTATTGGTTTTAGTATTTATGTTTGTACCTACTAGGTTCCAGTCAGCAGACATAAAGCACAGATGAGAGATAATGACAGAGAATACTTATTATGGAGTTCAACTAGCCCTTGAGCTAAAAAGGTTTTATCACCTGTATATGACTTTGTAACCTTATATACCTTCATCAGGTATACATGGCTTTATAATCTTCTCTTATGCCCCTACATAAAGGGGCATACAAGAATCATGTTTTAGTATTTCTCAAGAGTCTCATTATTCTGACAGACTGGAAGAATAGCTGTATTACAAATGGTTCAGCTGGGGTAACTTATGTGCTCCCCTCAACTGTGAGCCCAAATGTGTCTGGGGAATCCAAATGGCTCACCCACATGTCAGGTACCTCAGTTAGCATGGCTGAGGTGGATGGGCCTGACTTGATTTCACTCAGAGCACATCATTTGACTTCTGAAACGCTGGCACAGAACTCCAAAGGAATAGTATAAAATAGATATGCCTTATTTCTGTCCCATGCTATTTATCAAAGTAAGTTGCAGTTCAGATTCATGGGGGAAGTAATCTCCACTTGGAAATGTGCAAGGATAGAGTAAGAGTTAATAGCTGTCATTGAAGACAAGGCAGAAAGAGGAATATTAGCATATATTAGGTAGCAACTACAGGATAAAGCTACCAACCTAGAAGTTAAGGGACAAAGGGAAGAGCTTTAGATAAAACCTTATAGGCTGATGGAGTGGTCACAGAAGGGGAACCTGATCCCTGATTTTAAAAAATAAAAACAAAACGACACTATACTCAGTTGGCGAGGTGCTCAGGAACTCAACAGAAGGACATCCTGGCATTTAAGTATTGGCATATTAACTCTTTATTTGACCTCATTTAATATAATCTGAATGAATGTTGATATCACTGAAGGTATATAATAAGGATAGAATTTGCTATGTTGGAATTAAAACAAAAAACAAAAAACAAAAACTACTGTTACTGGAACAAATTGTCAGTACCATAGTGAGTCAAATAGGAACCAAAGAGAAATAAAGGGAAAACTCAGGGCCAGCAGATGACTTCGAGGTTATGTCGCTGAACTCCCACATGGTCAACCGCGGTTTGAGTCTCAGGCCCAGTGGCATGAAAATGACTTCGACTGTGTGTGTGTGTGCGTGTGTGTGTGTGTGTGTGTGTATACCCAAGATACTGGGAGGAGAATGAAGAGATTATTGTGTGGACATCTCCCCTAGCGTGTGATTTCTTACTTTTTCTTACTTTCTCTCTCACTGTTTCTCTCTCTCTCTCTCTCTCTCTCTCTCTCTCTGTCTCTCTCTCTCTCCCCATTGAGCACATATGCCCTAAGGCAAAAACTTCTGAACTAAAAGAAAGGGAAAAAATCAACACAAAGGAGGACTTTTCTCTGTCTCTCTAGCACTGCTTACTGGTGAATCTGATAATGAGCCAGCTCTCTAAACAGAATGTGGTCTCCTGAGTCTCCACTCCAGTATCAGCTGGCAGACTATGTTCCTGGTGGGTTTACATTTGAGGACAATATCCACTTAAACCCTGTAAAAAATAAAGAAGGGAAATGTACTTCCCACACCTTAGTAGGTAATTAAATGGGAAACATCATAAATTGATTAGAACTATGAAATTTTAAAGGGTATCTAAAACATATTCTTTAATGTTGACTTTTGTAATGTTTCCAAGAGCTACTGACTCTTAACTAGACATCATATTATTAAAAGTTCTAATATTTTTTCTGTGTTAAAATTTATTATGTTCTGAATCTTGTGTGTCTTACAAGTAATTTTTCAAGATAATTTCAAAATTAAGTACCATGACCACATTGTTTTAACAAATGAAGAAGTTTCAAGGATGACTACTTCCAAAGATAACATGAGTATTTTCAGTCTTATCTGTGTGGTGTTTTTTTTGTTGTTGTTGTTGTTTTCGTGTGTGTGTGTGTGTGTTTTGTTTGTTTGTTTTTGCTGTTGTTGTATCAGCACTATTTCTTTATGGTTATACCACAAGGTTTCATGTGTTCCAATACAGAGTTCAATTCTGCTGCAGAATTATAAGAACCATTTTTTTTTTTCTTTAGGATTTTGCCTTAGGATATGTGGGCTGGCTAGAGAGAAAGATAGTGAAAGGGGGAAAGTGAGAAATCACTCCCTAGGGGGAATGGCCACATTACAATCCTTTCTAGGCTATTCCCCCCTTGGGATTTTGGGCGCACATACACACACACTGAGCATGAGTTTCAAGATGCCCAGGCCAGTACTCAAACGGTGGTTGACCACATGGGAGTCCAGCACCTTAATCACCATGCCACTTGCTGGCCCCAAGAACTAGTGTTTTTACTATTTACTTTATTTAGAATTATAATTACAAATGCTCAGATAGTTAAAAAATACATTTAGAAGTTGTGCAGTAAATAATTGTTCGTTATGGAAAGCAGACTCGATATACCTTTTTGTCCTTAGTACACAACCAAAATTTCACATTCATTTCTCAACAATTTTTATGGTATATCCTCTGTTCTCTTTTTTACTTTTCAGCTTCCTTCAAATATTAACAAGAGTTTCCACAAATAGATGAATAGTTCCCAGAAAATGCCTTTTATGTAGCAATCAGTACTTCAATAAACAGAAATACAGTCTTTTTTTTTTTTTTAATTAAGCTCTTATGCCTAGATTGAAATTAGGACAAGAAAGAATTTGGGAGGTACATGAATTTTGATGGTAAACATTTTAGTTGAAAAATGAGAATAAAAACTAAAAATTCAAATTGCATACCTAAGTCTCCTGTTACATACTGTAATTCATGCAGACTGAATTATTCCTGGAACAGGTATGGTTTTTCTAATGACATGCTGACTAAATGGACTGTTGCCTAGCGTGGCTATAATTAAATGATGCTAGAATTCTGTGCACTAGGCAGAGATTTTCATCTCAGACATCTTTCACAAAGGGCAGCAGGGATCGCACAAAGTCATCAGTTCACATTTCAATTGTTTTAAGCCCTTAGACTTGTTTTGAAGTTAAAAGCAGTCAAAGATCATAGAGTTAGACATTGTGACCTGACTCTACATACTTTTAAGTCAGATGTGCCACCAACTAGGGGACATGGCAAAAGGAAGATTATTTTCTTAAGAATAAAAAAATTGAAAAGAAAAAGAAGACATGTTATAGGGAGAGGAAAGAAACTATGCTCACAGTGCCTCCACCTTATTTTAGTGTACTGTATGAAATACCGTACAATAAAAAATACTTCCTCAATGTTATCTCTGACCTTCTGGATATATAGAAAGGGCAGAATTAAAAACTACTTTCCATAAACATACTTTTACATTTATGTAGGAAATGGCAGCATAGAATTGGAAAATAATTGTTCTGATTATTTTGTAGCAAGTTTTGGGGTGATATAATCATTTACTTAGAAAATCCGTCTAATAGCCATCTGTGGTTTTGTGTGGCCATGGGAGATGTGAAGTAGACTTGGTTCATGCCATCTTCAAAAGTGCTCACTGCCCTTGTGCTGCCCCCTAGCTCCATGTACTATTTAATTAGAATATCATTTTTTTTATTCTGATTTTCTGTTCTAACCTCCTAAAAAGTCTAAAAATTGAATTATGTGGAATATTCCATAGAAATTGTCCTTCTCTTTTGATAAAATTCACTCTATGTTTGTGTAATGTGAAAAAACAAGTGATCATCTACTTATTTTTGAACTATCCAGAGACAGTTTATCTCCAAGATGCAGAGAAATTATTTTTATGCTTTTTGCAACAGTGAACAAATGTATCCTATGTGTTTGAAAAATTCTAGATATTTGAATGTAAACAAATATTTTGTCAAAATTTTGAAGATGGAAAAGACAGGATTTTGAAAAATATTCTTTAAGATCCTAAAAAACACTCTTAATGCTGTAATTGTGTATCTTTATGATATTGTGAAAGGAAAGAAAGAGGATATAAGGCATAGAAAGTAAAAATGGAATAGAATTAAAGGTAACATACTTAGAGCCAGAGTATTTGGCTTAAATCTTGGTGTGGATTGCAGGTGCCAAGCATTATAACTTAAGGCATTTAATTTTTCTGACCTTTTGTTTTTCCTCTGAATGAGAGTGATAATAATGTTCATTCTATACTTTCTAAAGCTTTTTGGATGGGTGTTTGATCTGAAGTATATTGGTATATTTGTAACAATCGTGAGTAATATATGTATTAAGTACTACACATTTACCTCCTTGAGGACAAGGATTTGGGTCAATTTTGCTTATTGCTGAATTCCTACTATGTTAAAGAGTGTTCAGCCCCTGTGTCAATTTGTGTAATTTACATTCCAGTTCATACCTTGGCATTCTCTTGAAACACCATTTTTTAGGTTCCTTCGCTCAGTAGTTACAAGGTTGTTTCGACCAAAAGGAGGCATTGTTGAAAAACTAGATTAAGTGAGAAGGGAAGAAACCAAAGTATTCCTGATACCCTGATGAATTTTCAAGTGGATTGTTTTGCAGTGGGCATCTCTTCCCTGTGGCTAGAGTTCCTGGTCAGAAAGCCACTCGTGCCCTTCCAATGCTTTTGTGGTAGTGCTCATGTGGTTACTAATGACGCTGGCTTCTGAGTTCTAGTGATGCTGCCTTGTCCTTTTATCTGTTCTACCCTGAGTGGCACCTATTCACACAGTTGCTGTTCTTTAGGTCAGTGCATTTCCCATAACTGAAAAATAAGTTAGTTTGCTGTTAGCCAAACTTTTAATAATCGTAGATTCAGGGACTGTCACTGGGCTGAGTCTATTTTAGAGTATCAGTATGCACTAATAAAGCATTTAATGTGACTCTCCCAGAGCACATCAAAATTATTTTTAATACGGCAATATTTCTACAAAAGTGAGAGGTGATTGAGTACAGATAAAGGATACTAACAGAGAAGTCAGAAGTTAGTATAATCTCATTGTTATCATTATTACTACATATTTTACTGTCAAACTTAACTCATAAGCTAATTAGGAGGACTGGCCTTAGGGATTTTTGGCATTCCCTTCAATTCTGATGGCCCACCATAAATATACACTTTCCTACTACATAGGTAGAACAAATATGCCATTTTGCTACATGTTTAAATTATATCTTGGTAGCAGTCCATTTTACCAACAGAAGTAAGAATTGAAAATAGGTTCAACTTGGGACCAGCAGATGGAGTTACCCATTTTACCAACAGAAGTAAGAATTGAAAATTAATTCAACTTGGGACCAGCATATGGAGTTATAGTTATGTTGCTGGACTCCCACATAGTTGGCTATGGTTCGAGACCCAGACCTGGAGGTTTAAAACTCATTCTGGGTGCATGTGCCTGCATGCCCAAAATTCCAAGAGGAGAATGAGGAACGGATTGTAGTGTGGCCATTCTCCCTAGGGGGTGATTCTGCACTTTCTGTATCTGTTTCTCTCTGGTGCATGCACACATCCTATAACAAAAATCTCTCTCTCTAAAAAAAAAAAGAAAGAAAATAGATTCAACTGATTTTTGAAATTTTAAAAACATCAGTAGAAAAAAATCTGTAGACTTTGAAGGATACATAAGCAACTAAGTACTCTCCTCAAATAAAATGAGCCATTTATCATAAAATTAGATGTATTTGTTATTTATACTTAAATTAGAAAGAGGAACCACTAATATATTTCACTTGACTAAGATGTACTGTATTCATGCTGGGGAAAATCATGTCCTACTCTGTAAAGATGTGTATAGATTAGATGTAAATAAAAATAAATAAATATTTAAGGAAAAGAAAGGGCAACTACTATTTCTCACAAAAGAGTCTCCCTCTACCTCCTTGAAATTAAACTACTCAGGATAGCTATTGTGGGATGAACATGTAGAAATAAAGATATAAGCCTCAATTTTATCAAAACTTGCACTGATTTACTAACATAGTTGATGAAAAAGTTGGCCTAAGGTTTATTTTAATATCTTTTCTTTTAAAATTATAGAAACATGATATATTAAATAATTGTTTTTTGCGTTAAGAAATATCTGGAGGCCAACAGATGGCATAGCATTGGCATCACTGGACTCTCGCATGGTCTGCTGAGAGTCCAGTCACCGACCCGTTGGCTTGCACATCAAACCAGGATGTATGAGTGCCTTTGTGAACTAGATCCTGGGAGGAGAATGGAGGAGAAGGCATTGCAGCATGGCCATTCCCCCTGGGGAGTGATTTCCCACTTTCCCTCTCACCGTCTCTGTCTCTTTCTGGTGAGAAATGAGCCCTAAGGCATAAACCTCTAAACAAACAAAAAGAAAATCTGAAACTTGGAGTTATAGCACATTCTATATTATTGCAGTTTATAAGCTTTTCGAATGAGCTGCTCTGTATAATTCTTCACAAATATAAGTAACACACTTGACTAGAACTTCTGACTGGGCCTCCTCCCTCATCCTCTTGCCTTCCATTGGTCATTTCACCTAAGGAGGGGTAAAAATAATTTAATTTTATATAAAAAGTCAGAAGAATAATCTGTGCATCTTCAGTTCAGCAATAAAATTGAGCCTCTTTGAAGATAGCTTTCTTCTGTCCTTCAGAGAGTAAGGGGGTTTTTCTACCAGAGAATTAAATTATAGATAGAACTGTGATTCCATAGTAAACTGCTTAGTGATGCCCAGGATGATCGTAAACATTCAGTAATATGGCAGGAGGCAGTGTTAATGAAGACTTCCATTTTCAACCACATGTGGTTAATGACCATTCTACAGAATCTACAATGTGTGGATTTGGCTTCTTATTTATTTTAATTGTGGGTGGGAAGCGTGAACTCACCTTTCAATGGTGCATGTCCTTACTATGATCCTTATTTCTCCATCTGGTCAAGATTTTGGGCACCTGTGCATTACAACCAGATTGTTTTTCAAATCACTAGGGCTCAGGGACCAGCAGTTAGCGTAATGGCTATGTCGCTGGACTCCCACATAGTCGACCGTGGTTCGCGTCCCGGACATGGTGGCTTAAAACTCACGCCTGGTGCGTGTGCGTGTGTGTCCAAGATCCCGAGAGGAGAATGGAGGAGAAGGGATTGCAGCGTGACCATTCCCCCTGGGGGGGGGGGGGATTTCTCGCTTTCTGTTTCTCTGTCCCTGTCTGTCTGTCTGGCGAGTACACACACTCTATAGCAAAAACCTCTCAAAAAAAAAAAATCACTAGGGTTCAGAGTCAAACCACAGTCAGTCATGTGGGTCTGGCTCACATTACACAGTGCTTATCCACCATACTATGGAGCTTGCTCCAATATGTGACTTTGAATTCAGCTAAGACTAATCTCTTAGGCAGATGCTTTAGCTGTATGTGTTTCTAAAATTATGCTTAACAATCTTATGTTCAAGAACACATACATTTTCCTGGGGAAGCCTTCAATTGTTGTTAATATACTTTCAGTTTATAAACAACACTTAGAAGTTTGTATTGAAGCTAACATTTATACATTTGCATCTTAAGACTTAAGTTCTACAGAGAACCAGTACCTAATTCTAGTACCAGCATCTAGAACCAGTTCACCACTAACGCTGTCTTACTCTCCTCAAGTCATTGTTTTCCTATAGATTTTCTTATTTTGGTAGGTAAACTTGATTGCTTATGTACACAAATGTTAGCAACTTGAAATTATCAAATCTTTTTTTTTTCCTGTACACATAATCCCAGAGGTATATACACTTAATGTAAGTCCCCATAAAAATATGCTTATATGTTTGTACCTTCTAGAATTTGAAAGAGTAGATCTAAAGTTATCTGTCTAAACTTCACTCTAGTAATTTCTCAACAGTGTCTGCGATTCATGCAGAACTCATCAGGTTTGTAGATGAAAAGGTCAAAAAAGAATAAATTATTCAAAAAAAATTGCTGCAGCCATGCCTATTTAGAAAAATATATTCCTGTCTAGAAGGATGTAGAAGCTTACATTCTGAAGCTGCATGGCTCTGCAAAGAATCTCTAGTCTAGTTATTTGTTTAAGCTTTTGTCACTGATATTTGCTTGTTGGATACTAAAACAATCCACTGACATTACCTACAAATTTGCAAAGACTGACCATGTTGTCTTGCACTCCTACAGAGTGTGGTGCTTCAGTGCTTGTCATTAAGTTAACTTCAACTTTGGGTCTCTGAAATAATTCTAGTGAAAGAAATGTCATACTAGAGCTACTGACAGAACTCTGACATCACCTAAGCCTGTAGAATCACTTCAGCTAAGATGAGGAGCAATACAATTTGGGACAGTTTTTAATTACTTTGGATATTTTTACAAACTAAAGCAGGATAGGCAGGATATTTTTATTTTAACCTAGAATTATATTGGAATTTAACTGGTGGGAAAATTTAATCTTCATACTTTAATATTAATTCCCAAAACTCACACTACTAAAGAACTTATCTTCAAATTTTTGGCATGTCTATGATGTTGGAATTTTATTATTGAATACCTTTCTGAGTTGTATTGCTAGATTTTTTTTTTTTTTAATGAACTCACTTAAGTTAATTGAATAGAGGCCAGCAGATGCAGTAGTGGGTATGTCACTGTACTGCCACATGGCTGACCTTGTTTCAAGTCCTAGACCCAGTGGCTTAAATTCATGCCAGGGGTGTGTGCTTTCATTCCCAAGATCCCGGGAAGAGAATGGAGGAGAAGGGATTGTGGTGTGGCCATACCCCCTGGGGGGTGATTTCTCGCTTTCTGTCTCTCTGTCTCTCTCTGTCTTTCTGGTGAGCACACGTGCCTTAAAGTAAAGAAGCTCTAAAAAAATCATTGAGCATCTCCTGATAGACTATGCTGTACAATCTAGTCAAACCTAATTAGAGATAAGAAATGGAATAGAGGATAAATTTTTAGCCTTAAAGCAGATCAGGTGTGGCATGAAATTTAATTAGTATATTAGTCCAATCTATTTAAGAGCCCCAGAGAGCAAAATATTAACCATTCTCTAGGGGCCTCTGAGGAGGTGATATTAGTTTCAGAGGAGCAGTCTCAAGAAGGTTTGTGCTGAGAATGTTAATCGTCTTTGACAAAGGGCATAACCTCATTTTGGGACATCATGGTTTTAATAATTAAGGTCAATGGGTTAAGGAAAATCATCTGTGGAATGATTAGGGATATTACTTAGTCTCTCTTCTTAATGCTATTTTTGTTTTTTTGAGTTTTTGGCTATAGGGCACATGTGTTCATCAGTGAGATAGAGAGAGACAGAGAGACAGAAAGTGAGAAATCACCCCTCTCCCCAAGGGAATGGCCATACTGCGATCCCTCCTTCTCTCCGCTGCTCTTGGGTTTTGGGGCACGCACACACATGCACTGGGTGTGAGTTTTAAGTTGCTGCATCTGGGACTTGAACTGTGGTCGACCACATGGGAGTGGTCCATTACACCATCTGCTGGTCCCCCAAATACTTCTTTTGAAGCAGCATAATTTCCTTCTTTTTAAAGTTTATGTATTTGATTATTGAAATATAGTGTGTGAGAGAGAGGGAGGTACCCTGGAAGGATCTCATCATGTGATGATTCTGTTCCCAGCCTGACAGGATAATGATGCTTGTACTCAGCACGTTCAGGTCAACCAAGGATCCGAATCTGGGTCTTCTGTGTGACTTAGAGTCATGCAGCAGTGCTTTACTGACTATGCAACCATGGCTGGGTCTAATTTCTTTCTTAACAGCTTGCATGAATGCTCAAGATCCTGAGAGAAGAGTGGAAGAGAAGCGATTGTGCCATGGCCATCTTCCTGTGGGATGTATTCTCGCTTTTGTCTTTCTCTATCTCTCTGATGAGCACATGAGCCCTAAAGCAAAACTCTCTCTCAAAAAAAAAACAAAAAAACCTTCACATAGTTAATATGTATCATTTGATGAGTTTGGACATATACAAACACCCATGATACCATACAACAATCAAGATAATATCAAGATAATAGACACATCCAACATATCCCCAAATTTTCTGTGCATGAGTGTCTGTAAAGAAAATTTTACATGAGCGCCCAACTGCAGTGTTATGTGCTGTGAAGACATTGTGCTCCACAGGCTGGGACTACAGGCGACGCCTGGGTTTGACAACAGGGATGCAAAGGTGATTCAACATACACAAAACCATAAATGTAATACACCATATTAACAGAAAGAAAGATGAAAATCATACAACCGATGCATAAAAGCATTTGACAAAATACAGCATTATTTCATGATTAAGACTCTTAGTAAAATCAGCATAGAAGGATCATTTCTCAGCATAATAAAAGCCATCTATGAAAAACCTATAGCTAACTTTATACTAAATGGGGAAAAGCTTTTAGCTTTTAGTTTTTTTAAAAACTAATACAAGACAGAGAACCAGCAGTTAGCGTAATGGCTATGTCACTGGATTCCCACGTAGTCGACCGCGGTTTGTGTCCTGGACCCAGTGGCTTAAAAAACTCACGCCGGGCGCGTGTGCGTGCGTGCCCAAGATCCCGAGAGGAGAATGGAGGAGAAGGGATTGCGGCGTGACCATCCCCCCTGGGGGGAGATTTCTCGCTTTCTGTCTCTATGTCTCTCTCTGTCTGTCTGGCGAGCGCACGCGCCCTACAGTGAAAATCTCTCCAAAAAAAAAAAAAACTAATACAAGACAAGAGTGCCCATTCTCTCCACTACTATTCAATTTAGTACTGGAAGTCCTAGTCAATGCAATCAGACAAGAGAATGAAATAAAATGCATTCCAATAGGAAAAGAAGATTTGAAATGATCTCTGGTTTGCAGATGACATGATTGTGCATATCGAAGATACAATAGTAACCATGAAAAAAATTCTTGAAGTAATAAATACATACAGTAAACTGGCAGATACAAAATTAACCTATAAAAATTATAGCATTTCTATATATAGACAACAGACAGAGATATAACTGAAGAAAGTAATTCCATTTGCCATAGCAACAAAAAAGCATAAGATACCTAAGAATAAAGCTAATCAATGAAGTCAAAGACTTCTTTAAGGAAAACTATGAAAATCTCAAAAAAGAAATAGAAAATGACACAAAAAAGTGGAAGGACATATCATGTTTCTGGATTGGGAGAAATAATACAATGAAAATAGCAATCCTACCCAAATTAATCTATATATTTAATTTAATCCTGATAATATTACAAGAGATATTCTTCACAGATTTAAAAAAGACATCCATAAAATTCATGTGGAACCATAAAAGATTCCGTATTGCCAAAACAATCCTGTGCAAAAAGAGTGGAGTGGGTAGCATTTCACTTCCTGACCCCAAAATATATTACAAAGCTGTGATAATCAAATCAGTATGGTATTGGCACAAAAACAGACATGAGGCCCAATGGAACACCGTAGAGACCCCAGAAACCTACAGCCAACTGATCTTTGACAAATGGTACCTGTCAATCCAGTGAGAAAAGGAGAATGCCTTTAGCAAATGGTGTTGGAAAAAAATAGGTATTCACCTGCAGAAAGGTGAATCAATTTAAAGACTGGGTGCTGCCATGTGCACCTGTAATTCTAGCAACTTGGGAGCCTAAAGGAGAAAGACCTGAAGCTTGAGGTTGACTTGACCGACATAAAAAGATCCTGTCTAATAAAAGAACCAGTAAGGCAATACATAGCTGTAATCCCAGTAGGAAAGTGAGGTAGGAAGATCAAGATATAGTGAGATCTTATCTTAAAAAAGAAAAAAAGAACATTTCACATGAATTTTACTCTTTTAACATAAGGTGCACAATGCCATACTTTTAGCTCTTTGCATAAATTGTATAGCAGATTTCTAGCACTTTAACGTCTACCATATTTGAAAATTCGTACCATTAAATAAATCCCTATTTCTTCTATTCCTCAGCCCTTGGTAAACACTACTATATTCTCTGCTTATTTGAGTTTGACTATTTTACATATCTCATATAAATGAAACTTAGCAGTATTTGTCATCCTGCAACTGACTTATCTCAGTTTGCATAATGTCCTCCATGCTAATAAAAGGTCATAATTTCCTTCCTTTTGTGCTATTAAAGTAGCAGAATTGTTTTACTTTTCATGGCCAAATGGTATTTCATAGTGTAGGCACACCATTTTTTTTTAATCTATTCAACCACTGATGTGCACTTAGATTGATTTTATATCTTGGCTATCCTGAACAATACTTCAAAACATGGAAATGCAGATAACCCTTCAACCCACTGATTTAATTTCTCTTGATCATTTATTAATTGTATCAGGGAATTATATATGAGTTCTTCTTTTTAATTTTATTTATTTATTTTGGAGAGGCTTTTTTCGCTATAGGGCGCGTGCGCTCACCAGACAGACAGAGAAAGACATAGAGACAGAAAGCGAGAAGTCGCCCCCCAGGGGGATGTTCATCCTGCAATTTTTTCTTCCTTGTACACTTAGGATTTTTGGTCCTATAAGCACACACAAATGATATGATTTTCAAGTGCCAGGTTTGGGATTCACCTTACCCACCAAACCATACACTGGGCCCTTCAATTCTCTTTTCACCTGATATGTTTTTGTTTTTTGGAGGTGTTCTTTCAATAGGGCATGTGCACTAACCAGAAAAACAGACAGAGACAGAGACAGAAAGCGAGAAATCAACCCCCGGGGAGATGGCCACACTGTAATCCCTTCTCTTCCATTCTCCTCTCGGGATCTCGGGCACGCATGCACACGCGCCCGGCGTGAGTTTTAAGCCACCGGGTCTGGGACACGAACCGCAGTCGACTACGTGGGAGTCCAGCGACATAGCCATTACTCTAACTGCTGGTTCCCTCCATTTTTTATTTTTGAAGAATTCTATTTTTTCACATCTGTATTGATTTGTATTCCCAACAGTGTACATACTCCCTTTTTGGTGCATCCTTACCAAAAATTACATTTTGTCTTTCTGAAAACAGTCATTTTAATAATTGTGAAATGTTATAGTTCTCATTGTGGTTCTGAATTGCATTTTTCTGCTTGAATCCTTACCAAAAATTACATTTTGTCTTTCTGAAAAGTCATTTTAATAATTGTGAGATATTATAGTTCTCATTGTGGTTCTGAATTGCATTTTTCTGCTAATTAACAATGTTGGATTTATTTTTCATATATCTATTGACTGCATATCTTCTTTTAAGAAATTTCTATTCCAGTTCTTTACTCATTTTTAATCAGATTATTTGAATTTTATTACTGAGTTATATGAGTTCCTCCTATGTTTTGGAAATTACAACCTTAATAGAGAAATGGTTTGTAAGTATTTTCTCCCATTTCATTGGTTTCCTTGTTACTCTTGATTTTTTCCTTTGCTATGTAGCAACTTTTTAGTTACACATAATACCACTAGTCTATTTTTATTTTTGTTGCCTGCAGTTTCATATGATTTCTAAGAAATCATTGCTCCAACTAGTTCAAGAAAATTTCCCCTGTATTTTCTTTTCACTCTGCTCCCTTTAACCAGTTTCCTAAAGGGAAACTTAGAAATGATTAAAAAGCATTGCTAACACCTCTATGTTCTTCTCTCTCTTTGGAACATGAATTGTCCAAGATCTGGTTGGCTTGGATTTTGGAGAAGCTGAGAACTGTCCTCCTTCAATTATATCATGATTTAATTAGTAATCTACTTGATCCAGAAATCCAGTTAATATCAATTGGCTAATAAGCATAAGGGTAACTTCCACATGAGATTTAATTCTAAATAAAGACTGTCTCTTTCTCTCTTGCTTTCTTGTAATTTTTCCTGATATGCAGGTGGAATATTTACCAGGTGCCACTTCCAAATATGCAGTATATATTTGGGCATAATTAGATATTTTGCTTTACTAATTATAGCCATAAAAGGTTACAATGTCATCTCTTCCTTTAACAATACACATTTAATTTTCTAGGCATGGCTTATTTAGACAGATACATACAAGCATATAAACATACATACTTACATACATATGTAACTTGTACATTTAAATCCTTTAAGCAGAATGTTGTGAAAAATAAACCTGTGGAGTCACTAGGTATGTTTCAAATTATTAGCTCTTGGAGTCTGTCATTTCCTAGTTCAATTGTTATATTAGTTTAGTAAAGAAAACATGAAAGGTAGATGGCATAAAAAATTTCCAGGTCCTTAAAATAGAGTGATATATTTTATAATATAAATAATATAACTTTAAAAAAGTTCCCTGAAAACTGATGGCCTGAGTTCCACTTTATTTTCTGCTATTTTATTAACGGTGTGGATTTGGGCAATTTATTCCATAATCTTTGCCTCTGTTTATACATCTATAAAGCAATAATGACAAAATATTAGTTTTTACCGCATTGAATCATTGGGAATTTAGATTAATGAATTATGTAATGTGTCTAGAGGATTTCTGAGCACATGCTAAGTACTATAAAATTGTTGACTATCATCATTTACAGGATAAATGACATGTTGAGATTGTTCTTCGACAGATATTGTGATGAAATACGGATGATACCTTTCGGAATTTCCAGAGACGGTTATAAATTCAGTGAAAAGAAAAAAAGCCAGAAAAAGTCTGAGCGAGCATTTGCTATATGAGGATAGACACAAATCTAAGTACACAATACCAAGAGAGGCACTATTCAACTTGAGATTTGAAAGGTTAATGACTGTTTAAACACAACAATTCATTTGTTGTTTGTTTAGAGAAGTGGTTCTCAAAGTGTGGTCTCTGAACCAGCCAAATCAGCTTCTTCAGGGAATTTTTTTAACTGCACTATTCAGGCCCCAGATAAATCTACTGAACCGGAAAACTCAGGAAGTAGGGAGACATCTGTATTAACAATCCTTTGAAGTGACACAGGTATGTGCTAATATTTAAGTGCTATTCATTTTGTTCTGAGGGACATAGCCATATAGAACTGCTTGGGATAGCTAATTATGCAAAGAATAAATTAATATTTCAAAACAGGAGTAAGTACATATGATGGCATGTAAACTGAAAAATTATAGTCTTCCTTTAAATGAATACTGTCTCCATATGTCAAATAATATAACAGTTTAAATTCTATAAGCAACATTATGAATAGATATTTTTAGTACACTATCTCCCAAATAATAGCCACCAATGGGTTTAACTTTATAATCATAGTTATTTGTGAATAGACCATTATATTATTTACCAGACTTAAATTTCAAATTAGCAAATACATAATGAGTACTTAATTATACAAATCTTTAGGCAGCAGTTGTTGATAAGGACTTGAATTAAATAATTCATATTCCAATGAGTGAACATTTTACAGGAAATAAACTTGGAAATATTTTTTTAAAAATTAAAGGATATAGGGACCAGCAGTTAGTGTAATGGCTATGTCGCTGGTCTCCTATGTAGTCGACCACGGTTTGCATCCCAGACCCAGTGGCTTAAAACATACCGGGCGCGTGTGCGTGCATGTCCAAGATCCTGAGAGGAGAATGGAGGAGAAGGGATTGCGGCGTGCCCATCCCCCCTGGGGGGTGATTTCTCGCTTTCTGTCTCTCTGTCTCTCTGTTTGTCTGGTGAGCGCACGCACCCTATAGCAAAAACCTCTGAAAAATAAAATTAAAGGATATTAAAAGACAAGATAATGAGGCACCCGCAGTTAGAGTAATGGCTATGTCGCTGAACTCCCATGTAGTTGACCACAGTTCGAGTCGCGGACCCGGTGACTTAAAACTCATGTTGTGCGCATGTGCGTGTGTGCCCAAGATCCCGAGAGGAGAATGGAGGAGAAGGGATTGCGGCGTGCCCATCCCCCCTGGGGGGTGATTTCTCGCTTTCTGTCTCTCTGTCTCTCTGTTTGTCTGGTGAGCGCACGCACCCTATAGCAAAAACCTCTCAAAAAAAAAAAATAGACAAGATAATGAAAGATGTTGATTTTATTGTTGTTTCTCCAAAGACTTATCATACTCTCTGTGTTCAATTGTTCAATTTAACTTTAAATAATTTGTACTAAGGAATCAGAAAAAAGTGTCACAATAAACTGGTTAGTTAGGATCATTCTAAATTTCTTGTTTCAATTGATTTTGGGCTGTATTTTAGAGAGTTTGTTTTGTTTTGTTTTGTTTTGTTTTCACTATAGGGCGCGTGCGCTCGCCAGACAGAGAGAGACAGAGAGACAGACAGAAAGCGAGAAATCACCTTCCAGGGGGGATGGCCACACCGCAATCCCTTCTCCTCCATTCTCCTCTCGGGATCCTGGGCACGCACGCACACGCGTCCGGCGTGAGTTTTAAGCCACCGGTCCTGGACACAAACGGCGGTCGACTACGTGGGAGTCCAGAGACATAGCCATTACGCTAACTGTTGGTCCCTGGGCTGTATTTTAAAAAGACAACAAGTATGTCTTGTGGAACAATGAAATAAGAACATAAAAGTTAGAGGTAGCAGGTGGCACAGTGGTTAAGGCACTGGACTCCTACATGGCTGACTATGGTTTGATTCCCAGACCTGGTGGCTTCAAAAATCACACAGGGTACATGTGTACATGTGCCCAAAATCCCAGAAAGAGAATGGATGAGAAGGGATTGCAGTGTGGCCCTCTTCCCTGAGGGGCGATTTCTTACTTTTCTTCTCACTGTCTCTCTCTCTCTCTGGTGCATGCATGTGCCCCCAGCAAAACAAGAAAGTAAAAGATAACTATTCTCATGATGTCACCATCATCCTGTCCTTTCGATCTGATCACCATGCCATTTCTTACTCTTTGCTTGCTATCCTTTTATTTCATGTAATTATACTGCCATCTGTATCCCAAGTTATTTTCAACCCCTATTTTCAAATTCATTAAGTTTTTCTGTTTTAAGTTTGTTTATGATTTCCAAAAGACAGAGAGAGAGAGACCCTTAACAGGGTCTTTATATGCGATCTCCGCTCCCCTGATCCCAGCTTGAGCCAGCTCACATCCAAGCATATGTGCTTATGCCTGGCTTGTGGAGGAAACTTCTGGGACGCAAATATCAGGGATCTCCCCATGTATGCCCAGTTGTCTTGGGCAACACCACCGTCCAGCTTGGTATATTGTTTCAAAGCGTATTTTTCCATGAGAGAGAGAGAGAAAAAGAGAGAGAGAGACACTGACACCTTCCGGCATCCTTAATATGTTGTTCCTGTTGTGTGCCTCCCACAGCCTTGTTTTAAATTTGGGAGTGAAATGAAATGGTACAATGAGTGCGGTATGCTTTGCATTTTTTTTCAAACATATTTAGTGAGTATAGATTAGAAACCCTAATATAGTATATACACTTTACCCTAAAATGACTCAAATATTTCTACCTCCCTATTGAATAAATTGCATTTAAAATGACTTAATATACAAAGAAGGAATGATAAATGTGGAATAAAATATAAACAAATGCATCCAACAATTACGTATAGTTAATTCTGAGTGAAGTACCTGTGTAGGCCATGCATTTCAGTTTGTACACACACACACACACACACACACACACACACTCTGAATTCATCTTTTGATCTTAAACAGTAGGAAAATTGTAAGCATTAAAAATGTCAGTTAATTAAGCAAGAATATAAAATCAACAATTAGAATGTACAGTTGTTAAAATGTTGACCAGGGTAATGATCAAATTTCGATAACATGAGGCAAACTTCTTAATGTGTATTTATTTTAAACAAATTGATCATCACTAAACATGTTGTGTCTTCTTTAAATGATACACTTTACATTTATCTTCTTTGGACAGAAAGATGCATGAAATTGTATCCATTTTTGTCTTTCAGGCTTTGATCAGAATAAGCTAAAAGGCCTTATAATGTTTGAATCCACAGAATTTAGAATAGGAATGGCTTTTCTTATAATAAAAGGGCAAATAGCTTTCCTTTTACCCATTTATTCTTAAGAAAATAAATTGTTTATAATTTATTTATTTATATTGAGAGTTTTTTTGCTATAAGACACGTGCACTTGCCAGATAGACAGAGAGAGATAAAGAGAAAGAAAGTGAGGAATTATAGCCAAGGGGGGATGGCAATGTTGTCGTGATCTCTTCTCCTCCATTCTCCTCTTTGGGACTTTGGACACAAATGCACATGCACCCGCAGTGAGTTTCAAGCCTCCGGGTCTGGGATATGAACTGCAGTCTACCTTGTGGGAGTCCAGCACCTTAGCCATACACCACCTGCTGGCCTGAAAATCAATTACTACAACCCGCTTGAAGTATCTTTTGAGAGTGTGAAACTTGAGTTCCATTTAAAATTTATGCATAATAAAGAATAGTAAACAGTGAATGCTGTGATTTTTATAAGCACTAACATACACTTCTTTCTTTTTTCCTTGTTTTGTTGTTTCTGAAACAACGTATTGTTATAATTGTCAAACAAAGTCTGAGTCTGTCTCTTTTTAAGTTTCTCCTTCCTGCATTATATATCCAGAGTAAAAAGATCTTGGTTATCCTGGAAGGCGCTGACTAATGAAAAGCTGTCTTCACAACCAAACTGATGATTGCAATGCTCCTGAGAACAGATGTGGCCTGATACAGCAGTCAATACCACAGACCTTTCTGAACAGTTTTTGGAAAATTGAATAACACACAATTTTTTAAAAATTGCCCATTCTATTCAATTACTTCTGACTCACAGGCTACCTGGACAGAATTACATTCCTTTTGCCCTGTTACACAAGGGAATATGCTGGTCCATGCTTTCTTTTCTTTTTTTGTCCTATATGATGTTTTCTTTTATTCTTTTGTTCTTAAGTCAGATGTGTTATATTATACTTTAGTCTAAAAAATAAGGGAGTTCAATTAAACATACAAACTAAATTAGTGGGGTGTCTTAACTTAAAATTTTTAAAGTTCTTTCTCTCTTTTACTAAGAAAAGGTGATAATATAGTTCTTATTTTTTATCTCAAGAATATAATATAGCAATGTACAAGCCATCTTCAGACATTCCATAGAAAATGTGTATTATGAGAAAAAACACATGGATTTCAGTTTTTTAGCATCAAAGCAAGCTTATACTTTGATTTCATTTTTCAAAAATCTTTCTGAAGTCCCCTCATATGTGATAAAACATTTTGAGGCTTTGTGAATAATGTTGACCCTTATTAATAAACATAGTATAAGATTATGTAATATTTTTATTTTTGCAAGATTTGTATTTTCTACCATGAGATAGATTTCTTGGTATGTAATAGTGCTGTCATCCTATATATTTTGTATCAAATTCCTAAAAATAGTACTAGAAATCATTAACTTTATTTTGATAGAGTCACATCAGTTGGCCCATGGTGCATTTAGCAATATGTTAAAGACACATGGGTATCCAGCATTCTGTGGGGTTAGAGGACAGGGGAAAGTGGACTGTGGAGTGACCAGACCCTGCCAAGGGTGCTTCTCTCTCTTTTTCTTTCTCTGTCATGTATATACGTATGTTAACAATTTTAAAAAGAAGCAAACAATTAAAAACAGGTTTATGCAGTTATTTTTTTAATTCACTAAAATGATGTAATTCCTTCTCAGCAAATTAATGTACAGTTTAAGGCATAACATTTATTATTATTATAAATTAAATTATTTGAGCATTTTATTTCTAAATAATTAATGATTGCTGTTCCTGTTCCTCTGAAGTCAAACCAAAAGCTAGCACATACAGATATATTTTTTAATGTAGTTAGAAACCCATTAAAAGTAAGAGAATGAATAAAAGTGAAAATTTTGCTTATAAATGGAAAGGCAAAATTGCATCTAGTAAAAATTATGACTCATATTTTAAGGTTTAAATAAAAATTATCTTCATAATGTTCATTGTATATATGTATATATATATATATATATATATAATATTACACACACATATACACCCCATGTATTGTACTTAAAAACAGAATATTTATTAGCATGAAAATTAGAGTTTTTCTGGATGGATGCTTCTGAAGAATTGTAGCCATTATATTTTAGAGTCCTTTGTCTTTTTTCCAAATAGCATAGCACTATTAATGAGATTTTCTGTTTTTTGCCTGAAGAGTTTTTTTTTTAAAAAAAACATTTACTGGGTTTCTGAAAGATTACTTCAAATTGTCTCCATATTTTATTTCATATACTATTGCTCTTTCAAAAGAACTGTATTTCAGTCATTGAAAATTGCTTATTGGAGAAAGTATAAGAAAAAGAAATCAAAGATTTCCCAAATAAAAAAGCTAGATTTTCCTTACATTCTCTTTTGAATGTATTTTAAAATGGTTACTGGAAAAAGGTTATATTTTTCACTACTCATTTGTTTAATCATGGCTTATTGCAAAGTTTCAGGAGTACACAGGTTCTAAGCACCATATAATACAATTGTAAACTACAACTGTCTTCACTGGGATGGTGATGGTAGAGGAGGGATTTTAAGTGGAGAAAGAGCCAAGCATCCTATGTTCCCATTGTCTCTTAGTGAGCTGTGCCAGAGGGCACTGCTAGATGGTAAGCAATGACTCTGCTTCCAGTAAAAGATGCCCTTACCTCTTGAATATTGCATGCATTGTGTGTAGAAACAGTCAAGCAACTTCTGAGTGAAACTATAAGAATGAAACGTGCTACTCATTGAGGAAAAAGACCCAGATACAAAGTGGGAGCCTCGAAAGCTTAACTAAAACATATGCAATTATTCATTTAAAGCATAAAATTAATGAAAAAATGCACACCACCTTCTTTAGTTTACCTAATAATCTCTATATGAAACACATACAGAATATATTCAATTCGTTCTTTCAAAATATTTCTCAGGTCGGGACCAGCAGTTAGTGTAATGGCTATGTCCCTGAACTCCCATGTAGTCAACCATGGTTCAAGTACTGGACCCGGTGGCTTACACTCACGCCAGGCGCGGGTGTGAGCGTGCCCAAGATCCTGAGAGGAGAATGGAGGAGAAGGGATTGCAGTGTGGCCATCCCCCTGTGGGGTGATTTCTCGCTTTCTATCTCAGTTTCTGTCTGTCTTTCTGTTGAGTGCACATGCCCTATAGAAAGAACACCTCCAAAAAACAAAACCAAAAACATACCAGGTTAAAAGAGAATTGAAGGGCCCAGTGTATGGTTGGTGGGTAAGGTGAATCCCAAACCTGGCACTTGAAAATCATATCAATTGTGTGTGCTTATAGGACCAAAAATCCTAAGTGTACAACGAAGAAAGAATTGCAGGATGAACATCCCCCTGGGGGGTGATTTCTCACTTTCTCTCTCTCTCTTTCTCTCTCTGGTGAGTATACATACTCAGTGGCAAAAAAATCTTTAAAAAATAGAATTGTAATTTGGATACATGCAAAAGTCTTATCACTATTTATCAATAATGACTCCTAACTATTAAAATCTCTGTGATGAAATATGAAGTAAATAATTGTAACTATCCAGGACTAGGCTAGATCATTTCTGAAATATATCGGAAATATGCACTTATTAAATTGCATTAACATTAATAAATATTTAAAGAATATTATCAATAAATAAGTTGGTACTTAACAATATAAAACTACATATAATTAAAAAACATATAAGGTAATTAATCTATAATATATATTGCAATTAATAGAACACAAATTTTTAATGAGAAAAAATCAATAGAAGCGACCATTACAAATATAAAGAACATCTGAGGGAAATGTTCTTTTTTATCATTTACACTTTTTTTCGGACAGATTTTTGCTATAGGGCATATGTGCTTGCCAGAGAGACAGAGAGAGAAAGCTAGAAATTATCCCTCAGGTGGATGGTCATCTCTTCTTCTTCATCCTGCTTTTGGGAACTTGAGCACACATGCCCACACACCCAGTGTGAGTTTCAAGCCATTGGATCTGCGACTCAAACTATAGTTGATTATGTGGGAATCCAGCAATGTTAATATTATGCTATCTGCTGGTCCCCATTACCTACTATTTCTATGATTTTAGATAAATTACTTACAGTTTCCTAGACTTTGTTTTTTTATCTGTGTAGTGAGAATGAAAAACACATACACATGTACACAAATGTGCACACTTGAATGTAATGTGTAAGATTACATGATAATCTAGATTACTGGGTTTGGGCTGAGACAAAATGCACCGAAATTACTAAAATCTTCTTGTTTCATCATGAAATTTTAGGTAAAATTATGCATACACAAACACATACTTTTTCTTTTTTAGAGATTTTTGCCATAGGGCCCATGTGCTCACCAGAGAGAGAGAGAGAGAGAGAGAGAGAGAGAGAGAGAAATGGAGACAGTGAGAGGGAAATTGAGAAATCACCCCTTGGGGGAGGGCCACAATACAGTCCCTTCTCCTCCATTCTCCTCCTGGGATCCTAAGTATGCTTCACACAGACCCAGCATGATTTTCAAGCAACTGGGTCCAGGACTTGAACCACAGTGGGTCATGTGGGAGTCCAGCAATGTAATCACTACACTATATCTGATGGTCTGATGACCCCATACTTCTTTTTTTAAATGTTATGCCATAGGGCATGTATCTTTTCAGAGATAAAGAGAGGTAGAGAGAAAGGTAAGAAATAAGCCCTTGGGGGAATAGCCATACCGCAATCCCTTTCCCTCCATTCTCCTCTCAGGATTTTGGACACATAAGCATATGCTCCTGGTGTGATTTTTGAACCACCAGAACTTGGACTTGAACTATGATCAGCCTTGTGAGAGACTAGCACCTTAATCACTAATTCATCTACTGGCCTCATACTTTCTTTTAACTTGCCAGAAAATTAATTTTCTATAAAAAAGAGAGAAAGAGGGACCAGCAGTTAGCGTAATGGCTATGTCACTGGACTCCCACGTAGTCAACCGTGGTTCGAGTCCCAGACCCGGTGGCTTAAACTCATGCCGGGCTCGTGTGCGTACGTGCCCAAGATCCCGAGAGGAGAATGGAGGAGAAGGGATTGTGGCGTGGCCATCCCCCCTTGGGGGTGGTTTCCTGCTTTCTGTCTCTCTGTCTCTCTCTGTCTGTCTGGCGAGCGCACACACCCTATAGCAAAAAAAACTCTCAAAAAAAAAAAAAAAGAGAGAGAAAGAAAATGAGAAAACACTCCCCTATGGGGATTGTTCAAGTTGCAATCTCCTTTCCTCCATCTTTCCCACCTTTTGGGATTTGGGGCAAGCACACACACCAATATGCTTCCCAAACCTCCTGGTCCAGAACTCAAACTGTGCAGTCAGTCTTGTGCATAGATTAAAATATATATAATAATAAATATGTTTTATATAAGCAAGCTTATATGCACATAACTTATGTACACCAAGCCATTTGTATTCACCAAAATCAGGAGCATAGCTAAACACTCCCACTGATTATCTATTTAGTCAACACTGAAAATGTATCTTTTCTTATCCTTTTGGATGTATATTCTATAGACTATCAGAAAAGTAACTATGTACATTCATATTCCTTATATGTCCCAATTTTAAGTTAGTTTAGTAATGTTTTGGCACCTTTTTGGTTTGTTGTAGGGTACATATGATCACTAGAAGGAGACAGAGAGAAAGTGAGAAATCACTTCCCAGGGAGATGACCACACAACAATCCTTTTTCCTCCATCTCCTCTCAATGTTTTGGATATGCATGAGCACATGCCGGCACAATTTTCAAGCCACTGAGTCTGGAACTCAAAACATGGTCACCTGAGCCTTAACCACCACATCATCTGCTGGACCTATAGTTACTAGGTTAGTAATTTAATTAAAATTGTAATTCTTCAGAGACAGAGCACATAAATTATGGCTTGTTAAAATAATGTTACATACCAGTTAAATGCAAGACAGTGTAGTGTTCAAGAATCTCAGAGTAAACCAAAGCTAAAGTCATGCATGTTGTTCTATAGCAAGAAATGTCCCAAAATGAATGAAAAACATATAATGTTATAAGTAACAAAAGAGGCATACATAAGAAAGTCAAAAGCATCTAGTCAAATGGTTCAGATATGATTTTCTAAAGTTGCTATTTGACATGATCCAGGAGAGATCCATAGGGTATTTGCTATGATCTGCAAGGCAGGGTATGGGACCCCATGTGGGAGCAATGGCAGAATTGGAAAAACCAGACCAGCAGACAGACACGCAGTTAGAGAAAAGCAGGGATCTGGCAGATTGGGCGTCTCTGATGGAGACTGCCACAACACTGAGCTGTTCCCAGATTTATTCTTTTATGGCATTGGGTAGGAGAGTCAGAAGCAGAAGATAAAGCCAGGTGTTTTCTATTAAAGACTGCAGTTGTGGAACATCCTGGGTCTTATGGTTCTTGCAGTTGTAAACAAACTTCTCCCAGCCTTCTCTGACTCAAAGTTTCCTTTGACTTTCAATGGCTGTGCAACATCTGTCCAAGAGTGGGTCTGTTCCTTTGCTGGTCTTTAATGGTCACCATTATTTAGCTCAGATTTGGCCACTTTCTACAGGTACAAATAGATGGAGGTTGTGGGGGAATAGGACTGTTTTTATGAGGCTATGCTATGCACATTTTGCATACTCTAGTATTCTACCTTCATAGCTCAATGTAGCTTCTATAGAAAGATAACCAACAAGGCAGGTGCCTTAATTGTTTCCTCGATCTGTTCATTTTCTCTGAAAATTTTGAAAAAACATTGTAACTAGTTATCTCTTTGCTTTTGCATTTATAAACTTTCTCCTATTTTCTATGATGCTGATAATAACAATATTGGATGGGAGGGGAAAAGGGAAGAAACATTTAACAGACAAAAAATGTAAAATTATCTATGAAAAACAAAAATTCTGTATTTTGGCTTTATAAAAGTAACAATTAAGAAGCCCGCAGGTGGTATGGAGGTTTAGGTGCTGGACATCACACGATTAGCTTCACCATTTGAATCCTAAACCTGGCATCTTGAGAAGTACAACAGGTGCACATGTGTGCATGCCCAAAATCTTGAGAGGAGAGTGAAGAAGGGATTATGGTATGGCCATCCCCCTAGGGAGTGATTTCTCAATTACTCTCTCTCTCTCTTTCTCTCTCTCTGTCTCTGTGTGCTTCTCTCTGGTGAGTACACATATCCTATAGCAAAAACTGAAAACAGAACAACCCTCCCACAAACACACACAAAGAATAAAATATATGGAAAAAGTATTATCACCTAGGAACCTGGGCTATATTATACTTTCGTGTTATTATTTTATTTTATTTTATTTTATTTTTTGCATTTGAGAAATTTGGCAATAAGAGAAATTTTAGCATTTGACATTAAGAGAATTTTTTTAAAAAATTACTTATATGATATGGTTCCAATTTAGATCTCTAGAATGTTTTAAAATACAAATATAAGGTGAATAGGGAGATATACTTAACAATGAAAATTTGAAGATAAAATATAGCATGATAAAAAAGAAACTTTTCTGCCACCACATGCCATTTCTTAGAATAAATTTAATGTGTGTGTAAGCATTGGAAAAGACATCTTAATCAAATAAAGTCACATAAAAAAACATGCTTCTAATCATAGCTCTGGGCAATAACAGTATTAACTAGCTCCTTTTCTAAGATTTAAGGAGTGTTACGCCTAATTGATTTTACATTAGCAGTGGCCTAAATCACTTTTTAAGACAAAGTTATTCCTAATTATTGAAACTGTGACTTGATTTTGAATTAAAATTTAAAAGACCAAATCAAGATACATTAAAACAACATGAATTCCTTCAATGATCTGAAGGAACAACAATAGTAATTGCCATAATTCTTCTCACTAGCACATAAGTGCCTCATGAAGTCACTGTTTTCGTTCAAGGGAAAAAAAAACAAAGACAAAACAAAACAAAAAACCACTTGCCTCTAGATAACTGAAGTGTATTAACCAGTTAGTTACTATAATCCTGTAACTACTTTTACTTCATAATGTGAGCTGGACTGCCATGTTCCTGAGGCATTTGTTTCTTTGCTACTAAATGACATTTCCTCAGCCGCTTATGGGTATTTCTGGCCATTCCATTGCTAGACTTCTTCAGAAATGGTCCTCATTCAGAAAGAGCTGCATCACCCAAGGAATTATCAATGTAGGAATACTGATAATAATAATAAAAAAACTGGCACATCCCTATAGAAACTATGATAGAAGCTTTATCATCTCTCTATCAATTCATGATTTATAACACTATGGTGCCTCAGTAAAACTATAGAGCATATACAGGACTCTCAACAGATACTGGTAAAAGTTTAGTTGTTGCAAACAGTTTGGAAAAATGAACAAAACTGAATATGCACATAACAATACAACACAATAATTCCTCTCTTGGAATGTTGGAAATTGGAACCAGAAGGTGGCATAGTAGTGAAGGCCCTGGACTCCCATATGGCCAATTGTGCCTTAAGTTCCAGATGTGGAAGCTTGAAAGTCATGCCGAATCCATGTGCATGCATGCCCCAAATCGCAGAAGAATAGAGAAGGGATTGTGACATGGCCATCCCCACTGTGGTTGATTTCTTACTTTCTGTCTCACTGTCTCTTTCTCTCTCTGGTCAGCACATGTGTCCCATGGCAAAAATCTTAAAAAAAAAAAAAAGAGAGATAAAATAGAAATGTATGTTCGAGGGCCCGTGTATAAGTATATCCTAGAGGCAGTACTCAGAATACTGAAGTGACTCAAATGTCTGTTTTGAATAGAACGTTAGATAATAAAATGATACTAGTCAAGAATAAAGTGAACCAGTTACTGCTATATACAAGGCTGAGTTTCATAATCATAGTATATAAAAATGTATGATTTAATAAATGCAAAGATGGGCACAATTAATTAATTTATGGTGTTGAAAATCAAGCTGGCACATAACTTTCAGTGAAGGGAGGAACTGTTGATTCAGAGATGACAAGACAAAGGCGTCTCAGGTGCTAGTAATTTATTTTATTTTAACTGGCTGGTTGTCAGGCAGTTGTTTGTTTTGTGATAACATTGAAATGAACATTTACGATTTGGACACTTACATTATATGGTATGTTGCATTAAAAAAATAACTGAGAAGTTTTCGAAAAGATTTGAAGGTGGTACTGGCTGGTGACATGGTAGTAAAACACAGTGCTCTGTGAGGCCAGTCTATTACACATAAGAAGGTTCCTGATTCTCATCCAAAGAACTCCTTAATTATGCTGGGTACACACACATGCCCATGATCTGAGGCTTGTTGAATTTGGGGGTGGACTGTGGTGTCGACACCCTGTTGGGTGTGCTGTCCCTCTCTCTCTCTCTTTTGCTCATGAAAGAGATAAATAAATAAACTTAAAGAAAAGGATTCAAAGGTAACTCTTCTGTTTAAGGGGTAAATTTAGTGTTCTAGATTCAGAACAATTACATCTGAAGAGGCCATGTTATATTCAAGTAGTTGTGAACTAATGGTCAGAATACCTGGATTCACATTCTTAAAGTTCCTTTGAGAAATTTAGGGACCAGCAGATGGTGTAGCAATTATGTCGCTGGACTTCCACGTGACCAACTGTGGTTCAAGTCTTGGACCTAGTGGCTAGAAAATCATGCCCGGCATGTGTGCATACATGGTTAAGATCCCAGGAGGAGAATAGAGAAAGAATATGGTCTGGCCATCCTGCTTTGGGGATAATTTCTCACTTTCCCTTTCACTGTGTCTGTCTCTTTCTCTGGTGAGTGTACACACCATAAAAACAAAACAAAACAAAACAAAACAAACAAACAAAAAAAGCTCTTAAAAATAGAGAAAAATTCCATTAGACATTGGTGTGACTTTTGGAGAATGACTCAGTATTTTGGGGCTTAATTCACTCTGTTTACCTAAGTGAAAATATAACGTCTTTGAGTTTAATACTTCTGAAACTTGTTTACAAGCGGGCCACTTCATATTTAGATTTTCTGATAGAGATTAAACATCCATGTTACTTTTCTTCCTTGAAAACATAAACCTCTTTTAAATTTAGGTGTAGTATCCTTGAGCGTGCATGCAGAGGAGAGGTATATGTTTGAACATTTCAATTGCAACCCATTTTTTGCTACATTATTGAGTCCTAGCCAGTGATTATAAGTGCAAGTGTTGGGTAATATTGCCAGTGCCACACCAATGTGCCTGATTCATAAGAAAAGTGCTGGCTCTTCTCCCTTTTTTCCTTATGTTGGTCTGCACTGTCATGACTGTAGTTGTGGAAGGCAAAGTGAAACAATTAATTTTAAAAGTAGAACCCACATGCAAAAATGGTGAAGTATTGTGAAGAGAACTCCAGAGATGCCTAACTCCAAATTGCTTAGCTCCAGACTTCTTTTATATGAGAAATACAAATACAGTTTTGATTAATTCAATGCTATTAAGCATTTTCCCTAATACGCAAATGAACTTAATTTTCGACAATGTGGGCTGACATATAATTATGATAAGTTATTCTTTGGCAAAATAACATTAATTTTTAACATTACTTATTACGGATGAAAATAATGGTGAGTGCCAAACACAAACATTAAACTGCATAATCAGTGCCCTTTAATTTGTAACCTCAACAACTAATTTCTGAATACCTCCCTGCATTTCCTCATAGCCTTGGAATCCATCTACATCTCTACAGAAGATACTTTCTCATTTCTTATCTCTGAATACAGAATGCTTTTGGTCAGCACTGTCAGTTACAGTACATCACTGGGCTTGCTTTCCAGGAGATACCTGAAAAACTTCCTATCGTCTCCTTTCTAAACGATATGAAGTGTGTACATTACCGCTTGTATTTTTTGTTTTACACACTCCAGACAGTATAATCATATATTGTTCTGTTATGCTGCATTTTTACAGCGTCTGCATTTGTCCAATTGGTTAAATAAATACTGTGATAATGTTTACTTTGTTGTTCATTGTACAGAAGACAGTTTCCCTACTATCCTCTTGGAGTCCCAGCAAGGCCTAAGACTTAAATTAAATTGCTGTAAGATTGGTTCACAGAAAACAAAAGCATAAAATGTTATATGATACAGGAGCTCTTATAAGAAGAAGAAGAAAAAAAAAAAAAAAGACCCAAAGAAGAGGCAACAGTAAAACGCTTTTATATTAAGTTGAACAGAGACCATTCTAGAAAAGTAAGTCATGTGGAGAGGCCAAAGATATGTAAAGATATTAACAAAGTTTGTTCAAAATTCTTGTCTGTGATTCCTCACACCAAAAAATAATTCTTGTTTCTTGGTACATAGAAGAAATCTTTCACTTGATAGCTTCTTGTTTCTTGGTACATAGAAGAAATCATTTACTTGATAGTTTTTTTTTCTTCTGTTTTTAAGGGGAAAAAAAAAAGGAAACTAATATGCTCTTCTGCATCTGCTGTTTTTCAAATGTCTTTAACTCAAAATAATCCTTATACCAAAGTGGCACATTTTGAAAGGCATATTCTGCCATCCTTCTAATAGTATTTTTGTTATGAATTTCCCACTGCCAAATCAGATATTAATTAACTCTGAAATACCTTTTTTTCCCCTGAGATAAATTGTGCATTTTCTCAGATTTGAGATTGCAATTTTATTTAATCCATAACCCTTACCATATATTTTTACTATCTAAAATAAAAATTTGTTAAACAATTTATTTAAAATTATTGAGATTTTAAAGATAATAAATGACAAAGATGATCACCATTAAATATTTTAAAACACATGGTATACATTTTTAAGTACAACACTTAGGTGATATTTTTATGAACATTCTTGGTAAATCCAAATCACTGTGTAAAATTCACTCTTCAAAAAAAAAATGCTTCTTAATTGGAGGATTTCTAAAAAATACTCTGAAATTTTGGCTTGGATATCTTGATTATATCTTTCAATCAAAATTTTTCTTGTTTTTATATGAAAAAGTTCTCATGCAATTAAATTATTTGTGAAAGTCTAGTCCAAGCATTGGTTTTCCACTTACTACAGGTATAGATCTCTATCATTGTTCTAATCTTTTCATTTCCAGGTCACTTATTTAAATCTAGATAAAAATGCAAATGTGTAAGAAAACACTGATTTTATGGACCTAAAAGTGTATCTTTGATACATAGCCATGAAACCAGCTCTGTGGTATAGTGTTCATCATAAAACAAATTTCAAAATGGCTAAAATTTTTATACACATTGTAATTATACATATTTGCTGTAAAATATGGTTTTTCAGTACATAAATACAATGTATAAGGATCAAACCAGGGAAATTAGAAAATCTTCTCAGACATTTGGCCTTACTCTGTGTTGGAATCATACAAAACCCTCACTTCTTTCTAATCTGAATTATGCAATAAATTATTGTTAATTGTAGTTACCTTACTATAATTATGAAACACTAGAAGTTATTTCTTTTTCCTTTTCCTAGGGAGATATTTTGCTGTAGGGTGCATGTGCTCACTGGAAAGACAGAGAGACACAAAGTGAGAAATCACCTCCCAGGTGCGATGATAATGCTGACATTCCTTCTCCTTTCTTCTCCTCTCTGGGTTTTGGGCACACATGCACACGTGCCCAGTGTGTTTCAAGCGGCCGGGTCTGAACTTGAGCTGTGGGAGTCCAGCCACATAACCGCTACACCATCTGCTGGTCTCTAGAACCTTTTTCTTTTATCTGTTCTTTTTCTTTGTGTGAACCAGTATCACTCCTCTTCCCCACCCCGTCCCACCCACTGATGATTACTTTTCTATTTCTAGGTCATCTTTTTCAGTTTCCACATACGAGTGAAAACATCTGATACCCCACTTCCTGTGCCTAGGCTATTTCACTTAACATGATGTTCTCTAGGTTTGTCGATATTGCCTCAAATGACATTTTATTCTTTTTTAGTGGCTAAATAAGATTCTAATGCACATATGTACCATGTTATCCATTTGTTCATGAAGTTGTTTCCGTATTTTGGGTATTGCGAATTGTGTTTCAATACAGGTATGCATATATCTACGACGTGCTGGTTTCCTTTTAATATATAGATGGGTGTGTCTTATCTATATTACTAATTTTAAATTTTTGAGAGAGTTTCATTCTGTTTTCCATAATGGCTGTACTAATTTGTTTCTACCAACAGTATAATATCTGTTATTATTATTTTTTTGATGATTGCCATTTATAACAACTAGAGTAAGATAAAACTTCACTGTGGTTTGGAATTGCATCTCTTTAATGATTAGTGACACCGAGCCCTTGTTTCAAATGCTTGTTGGATGTACTTATGGTCTTCTTTGGAGAATTGACTGTTCAGAGTAATTGGCCTTCATTTATTTATTTATTTTTTCTTGATGTGCTGTTGAATGTAACATTTATGTTTGTACCTGGACTTCTCTCACTCATAAAACATTATTTGTGGCAATGGATCAACAAGTGGCATGGAGGATAAGGCAGCTGTATCCTACATGGCCAGCTTCATAGTTTGTGTCCCACACATAGCAGCTTTAAAATAATGCTGGGAAGCCAGCAGGTAGCATGGTAGTTGAGGTGTTGTACTCTCACATGTCTAACCATGGTTCAAGTACCAGACCTGGTGGTTTGCTTTCTCATTTTCTCTCTCTTTCTCCCTCTCTCTCATTGAATTAAATAATAATAATAATAAAATTAAATAATTCTTTTTTTTTGAGAGTTTTTTGCTATAGGGTGCGTGCACTCACCAGAAAGATAGAGAGAAACAGAGAGACAGAAAGTGAGAAATTAAGCCCGGGAGGTGGCCATGCCAGAATCCCTTCTCCTCCATTCTCCTCTCTGGATCTTGGGCACGCACGCACATGCGCCCAGTGTGAGTTAAAGCCACCGGATTCAGAGGTCAACTACATGGGAGTTGAGTGACATAAGCATTATGCTAACTGCTGGTCTCAAAATTAAAATAATTGTTAAAGAAATAATAATAAAATAAAATCACACCGGATGTGTATGCATACATGCCAAAAACTCCCAATAGAGAATGGAGGTAAAGGCCATCCCTCCTGAAGGCTGATTTCACACTCTCTCTCTTTCTCCTTCTGTCCCTGATGAGCACACATGTCCTCCGGCAAAGCTTTTTTCTTTAAATTACAAAATTAGAGCTTAGAAATATTTTGTTTTCTGAATCTTACTCTTTTGTGTGAATTTTTTCATAAGAAAAATAAATAAATCTTAACCTTGCTTATGAAACCTAAGTTGATTTTTAGTTCTTAATCGCAAGGAAGTTTCAGAGGGTACATGGCTTTTTTCTGGGTCATTGATGCTACATGTGCATGCTAAAAACATGTTAATTAACTTACAGCATTTTATGACCAAATAGAAATTTGTGGTTGAATCATATCCCTCCAAAAGATATATTACAATCCTGATCCAGTAGCTCAAAGAATGGACTTATTTATAAATAATATTATTACAGATTCAATTTGTTTATATAAGGCTTGGAGATCCTCAAGTAGGCTGAAGCTTTGTCCAACATGAGTTGTGTCTATATAAGAAGATGGAGACAAGAACCTCATCATGTAAAGGCAGGCAGAGAATTCCAAGGATTGCCAGTGGTCGCCACATGCTAGGAGGGAGGCATAGGACAAATTCTCCCTCGGTGCCCTCATCAGGAACCCGCCCTGTCAGTACCTTGATTTCAGCCTTCTAGCCGCCAGTACTGTGACAGGAAAAATCTATTGCTTTGAACCACTCTATTTGTAATACTTCATTATGGTAGCGCTATGAAAATAATACCATGGATACTGACTTTCACTTATGAAGTACCTGTATTGCGCTCTGTCAGATGGTGTACCTTTTACTCTTGTCTTAACAGAAAAGGAAAACCACACAGTATTAGGAAAGTATGCTTTAAAAATACTCTGGGTTCAAATAGTCGTTTATTCTGTGTGGTCAAGAGCAGATTATTCATTTTTCTAAGTCTGAAAGTTATTTATATTACTCATAATAATTTCTCAGTGTACTTGTGCCTGACAATTTTAGCTGTTACCATTGATTTAAATCCCTATATCTTTGGATTTACAGATGTGATGAATCAGTACCACTGACCCTTTGCTTACACACCTCAAACACGCACACAAAAACACATAAATCTTGTTTGCACAAAGTGTGAACATTTCAAATATGCACATACTACATAACACAACACAGAAAAGCGATGTACAAAGTATTCTACATAGATGGACTTTGTCAATCTTTCTACTCACTGAAGAGTTTAAGATTGACATCGAGGGGGCCAGCAGATGGTGTAATGGTTACATCATTGGACCTCTACATAGTTCAACATGGTTCAAGTCCCAGACCTAGTGACTTAAAACTCATGGTGTGTGTGTGTGTGTGTGTGTACATGCCTGCCCAAGATAGATCCCTAGAGGAGAATGGAGAAGAGACTGCTGTGTGACTATGCCCCAGGGAGGTGATTTCTTGCTTTTTGTCTCTCTATCTCTGTCTGGCATTCACACACACCCTATAGCAAACAATCTCTCAAAAAAAAAAAAAGAAGAAAAGACTGACATCACAAAATGGTAAGAAATTCTAATAATACTGCCAATGATAATACTAAGGGTCACGTTTTTCTACAGCTAGTTGTGATGATCTTTATAATCATCATTGTTACAAATGCAGAGTCACTTTGGTATTGCCAAGCTCACACATAGATATTAAATGAATAACTTGGTAAAATTTTCAGTAATTTTATTCAATGAAATTTTCTTTGAGTGTATATTAAGTTGTATGAGCATTTAAACTAATGTTTTCTTCATGATGAACTTTATCATATATAATTCTTACTATTTATTAGGAGACAGGATTATTGTTACCTTCCCAGTGAATGACCCATGAATTTAATCAAAAGAACCATGATGTTTTGATCTCCCACTTAGCATTGAGTTCAAAACTAAAATTCTCAATTCATTTCAGTTGTCTAAGCCTAAAGAATAGGACAGCTGTGTTAGGGCACCCAGATGTGGATTTATATTTGGAAATGTAGATAATGTAAGACCTTCTGGAAGGAATGCTCCAATTGGAAGGCAAGATTGGACTGCACAAAACCAGGCCAGTGTCTGTAAATACAACTTAACATAGATTCAGTAGTACAATCTGGAATCCAAATCAAGGAATCATAAGAAAGGGTTTTAGCATATTAATTCTTGGGATTAGACCACTTGAAGGAGACTCTCCATCATTCCCTAGTTATATGACCTTAAAAAGTGGCTTCATTAAGAAGCAGCTTCAGTTTCTACATCTGTAGAATGGTAATAATAATAATAATTAATTACATGGCTATCATAGTACAGTACCAAATAATTTATCAACTTCTTCCTTATTTCCCAGTCCTCTGGAAATAAGTTTAAGAAAAAGGGATGGTCTGACAAGTAAAATATGAATTGCTACTGATTGTTTTTGTAGGTTCTTTGTTTGTTTGTTTTTTTCTTTTGCTATATGCAGTATGTGCTTGCTAGAAAGAGACAAAGAGAGAGACAGAGTGAGGGGGAAAGTTAGAAATCTATCCCCCCAGGTAATGGCCACACCACAATCCTTTCTCCTCCAGTCTCCTGTCAGGATTTTGGGCATGCACACATATGTGCCTGGGGGTGCTTTTCAAGCTACATGCTCCATGACTTGAACCACGAAGTTGTTCATATGGGCTCCAGTGCCTTAACCTCGATATCACCTGCTGACTTGATTTATGTAGTTCTTTATTGGAAGTAGCAGAATGCTTTATGTACAATTCTCCAATCTCTCTTCTCTTATCATAAAGACCAGAAGTAGACAAAGTAGAAGAAGAGAAAAACTCCAGACTCCCATCCATTGTCCACCCACAGGATTAGCTTTAGAAGTAGACATTGTTTTTCTCGAAGCTGACACTCAGTGGCTGTCATGAACATGGCTAATCTGCAGTTTAGGCTTCTAAATCAATAGTTTAATCTTTTGTGGATACGTATGTTTATTTGGTGCAAAAACAGTATTCAAAGATGTAGTTTAACTACTGCTACTTTCTTGTCCCATTATCAGATCTTTAATCATAAGCAATTTGTGCTCCTCTCGGGAGCACAAATTAACTTTAGAGGCAATTACTTCAGAGGAACAGCATATTCTTCATAGTATTATTTACCTCTAAAGAAAGTACTTTACAAGTGAAAGGCAACATTTCTTTCTCACTGAAAAAGTAGTTATGAACTCTTCGAACTTAAATTTTCTCTGGTCAGCAATGGTTGAAGTATAAGGTCACATTTTCTTTGAGAATTTCAAGTATGTTATTCCTTATATATTCTTCTGGCATAAATTGATGCTGTCAAAGATGTACTATACTTCTCCTTGAAACCTAAGGTGGATTGTTTTTGTTACATTTTTGTTTCTGTCTAGGGCTCCAAGGCCTTAATCTTTTTCTTAAAGTCTGTTAGTTTTATTGGACTATATATTGATCGTTCTGAGTAATTATGCAGTTCTCATTTTTTTTCATTCAATAAAATTTTCCTAAATAATAAATTTTGATATATGGTCTGTTCCTTTGTTTCATTTTCTCCTTCAGGAATTCCTGTTAACTCAGAATTTCATTGTCTATATTTAATATTCATTACTTTCTCTTGAATAATTTATATTGCTTTTTTATGCTTGAATTTAAAGTTTTCTTCATTTTTATCTTTTATGTTTCTTAAAGTAATATTGCTGCTTTAATTGACTCCTGGTTCTTATTTAATCTTAACTTCTAAATTATGCTTTTTAATTTATTTTAATTTTTTTTTGATCTGTCACTTCATGTCAGAATGTTTCTAACATACACATATTGTATTTTATATATTTTATGTCTTTATGTCTTAATTTTAAAATAATACATTTAAGCTTTTTTTTTTTATTTTTGCCATAGAGCATATGTACTCATTGCAAAGAGACAGAAAGACAGGGATAGAGGGAAAATGAGAAATTACTCCCCCAGGAAAGATGGCCAGCCACAATCCCTGCTCCTCTATTCTCCTCTCGGGACATTGGGGATTCAGGCATACACTCCCAGCTTCAAGCCACCAGGTCTGAGACTTGAACCATAGAGCTGCCCTTGTGGGCACCTTAATCACCACACCACCTACAGGTCCCAATACATTAAAGCTTTGATGTTTTAGCATATTTTAGTGTGAATATACTATCTTTAGTAGTGTATCTATTTCTGTTGATTCTGAAGATAATTTTAGATAATAATAGATTTTCATCATTTTTTATAAATTTGTGCTTCTGTGAGAGAAAATAGTTTCTATAATTATTTAATTTTTTATATTTATATATTTTTTATTATTTTTCATACATTAAATCTCTATACATCATTTAGATTGTGAAGAGACTTTACCCAGCATGATATACACCTCAGTCCA